>NW_027203382.1:952500-1035000 GCF_024711535.1 Dipodomys merriami
GGACCCATTGCAACAATGAGATATACAAGTTGCTATGTGGAAAAGCGAACTTTACAACTTTGGTCGGGTGTGGGGGGGGGGAGGTGAGGATCCGGTGGGGGGAGTATGGGAAGGGATAGGAAGGGGAAACAAACAGGAGGCAACAATGCTTGATATGAGTCAGGCAGAAAAGGTCAGATAAGGTGCTGTTAGGGAAATGAACCCTAAGATATGTATTCAAATGTTTTTTTTTTCTTTCATGCGATTGTTTCTAACACATTTGTAAGATTATTTGTTTGTTGCTTTGTATGTCCCTCCCCCACAGTATAACCCCTGCTTTCACTGTATTTGATATCGGTATAATTTGTGGTGGGGAAGGGGAAAAACAACTCGTTTAAATAGGGATACACGTGGAACCATTGCAACAATGAGATGTACAAGTCGTAATGTCGAAAATGAACTTTACACTTTGGTGGTAGGGGGGCAGGGAGGATTGGGTCGGGGAGGGGGGAGAGGATAGGAATGGATGAGAAGGGGAAACAAAGGAGGAGGCTACAATGCTTGATAAGAAATGTACTCATTATCTTGCCCATGTAATTGTAACCCCTCTGTGCAGTATTTTCACAATAAAAAAAAAAGAAATATACTCGTTATCTTGCCCATGTAATTGTAACTCCTCTGTATGGTATTCTCACAATAAAATAAAAATAAAAAAATAAATAAACAATAATATTAAATGAAGTAAGCCAGACCCAAAGAAACTTAGACTCCATGGTTTCCCTCATTTGTAATAATTAGTATATGTTTAGGATAGTCCTAGCAGATGATCACAATTCCTCAATAGCTATGTTTATATGAGTATGTATAATGATTCTAATGAAATGAACTCTAAGATATGTAAAGAAGATATTTCTGTTGTTGTTGCTTTAATGTAATATATAATTTTTTCCTTTCATTTTTTTTCTCTCCATCCACCTTTGGTTTATCCCATGTTGTCATTGTTTCTGATTGTGGTACTCTGTGACGTGTATATATGTTTATCTAATTTGGAGAATGGAAGAGGAATAACAAAATGGTGAAACAAAGGACAAAGGGTGAACCAATAAAACAGTGATACTTAGAAGAAGCTGTGTTGGAAATGAACTTTACAACTGGGGGGATGAGTAATTGGGTAGGAGGGAAAGTGAGAAAAAAACAAGGGAGGGGGTAACAGTGTTGAACAAGAAATGTACAAACTACCTTATGCATGTAACTTTAACTGCTCTGTATATCACTTTGACAATGAAATTAAATTAAAAAAAAAAAGAATGGACAAATGGTAAAAGCACTACATTGGAAATGAATTTTACAGCGTCGGTGAGAGTGGAGTCGGGGGGTAAGTGGGGGAAAAATGAGGGAGGTAGTAACAATTTTGGACAAGAAATGTACTCATTACCTTACTTATATAATGGTAAACTCTCTGTATATCACCCTTACATAAAATAAAAAGAAGAATAAAGACTAAAGACAGAGCTTCCTTATGAACCTGTACTTCCCCTCCTGAGCATTTATCTAATAGACCACAGAACAACCATGTTCACTGTAGCATTATTTGCCATAGCCAATATATGGAATAAACCCAGATTCCCCTCAGTGAATGAATGGATCAAGAACATGTGATACACTGTCATCCCTTGCTCATTGATTTGGGTCTTCACTTTATCGCAGGTTTAAAAAAGAAAAAGAACAACAAAACAAAACAAAACAAAACTATAAATAGTGATCCCTTACTTACTGCGGGAACTATGTGTTATAGAAGTTCACAGTAGGTGAATATCCTCAAATTAGCAATAAGTTAACCACAGTGTAGTGAGGGACTATTATCTAACGCTGCTACTTCACT
Organism: Dipodomys merriami; assembly: GCF_024711535.1. NCBI lineage: Eukaryota > Metazoa > Chordata > Mammalia > Rodentia > Heteromyidae > Dipodomys > Dipodomys merriami. The sequence goes on from NW_027203382.1 coordinate 954,362, forward strand.
GATTTTCAACTATTTTGGGGATTGGTGGAACATAGCTCCTGCAATAGGTGAGGGATCACAGTTTATACATAATAGAATATTAGGAATAATGATATTGGACTATACGTAAATAAATGGAAAGAGATGGGGGGGAATACATTAAGCAGAGTAAGCCAGACTCAAAGAAATGAAGGTTGAGTGGTTTCCCTCATTTGTTGTAAATCGAAACTACCTATAAATCTACAAGTAAACACATTGGATTTTAAAAGACAAACACTACACTTGGACAAGATAAATTAACAGTGAGACCAAAGGAGGACATTCTTAAGAGATCACAAAGGCTTGATATTTATGTGATGAGTATATAAAGTGATGTTTATTGAAATGAATGTTAGTAAATGGAAACAAGAATTTTTTGTCCTGTTCCTTTACCACTGTTTTGATTGCTGTATCATTTGTCTGGTGTGCAAGTTTATCTGTTTGGAGAGGTTAAGGGGGGATACAGAAATGGTGAGACAAAGGATGAATAAATGCAGCTGTGATACTCACTAGACATTATGTTGGAAAGGAACTGTACAACTTGCAGGTGAGAGGGGTTGGGAGGGAAAAACTGGGAGAGAAGGAGGGAAGAGATGACACTGTACAAAAAACTGCACTCATAACCTGGGCTATGTAACTGTAACCCTTCTGTACATCACCTTTACCTTAACAATCAAAAGAAAAGAAAAGAATGGATGTTCCAGTGAGCAAACAGGAGTTCCATTACTTTTATTGACTTTGCCTATTATGTCTTGCATTATCATTTAAATGGTTTTCCATTATAATAATTTACAATTATTCAAGGAAAATGAAAGACATTCTTCCTTTTTATAGTAGAGTAGAAATATTTACGAAAAGAATATGAGACCAGAGCTAGTATTATAACCATCTTTGCCAAAGACAAAATTTAGGTAGGAGAGAGAAAGATAAAGCTTAGATATATTACATGTAGATATTGCATCATTTTTGCACGTTACAAAATTTAGATGAATAAATGTTATGACAACTAATCAATGATCACTATTCAAAAATAATGTAATAGTAATAATTTTTCTTCAGGCATGGTAGTACATACCAATAGTCCTAGCTTCTAGAGACTTACATAATTAAAATAAAAAAGAAAGTATACTTATGAGGCTAATTTTTATTTTTAACTCATAGCCTTGTAACATTTATTTGATTTAATATATAATTGTCTTTAATATATTTAAATTTTTAATATATAATTTCTCCATGATATGTGTGTATATATATATATATATATATATATATATATATATATGCCATTTCCAGAAAGTGGAGGTATAGCTTGCACAATGTCACATAGACATCTCGTGTATTCTGTATGAATTACTTTTGTTTTTATAGTGGAAAAATAGGAACAGAATTAACACATTTTTTTCTTCTCTCTCTCTCTCACACACACAAAATATTTAAAGTTTTTAAGATAAGAATCAAGCAAGAACAGAGGTCCCAAAAAATGAGAAACATGGATGAAACCCCTATAGTTGTTTCATAGTAATTTTTGAATGATTACAGTAACTGTGATGCCAGGCCATGCCCAGAAAAATTTATGAGAGAGAAGTTAGATTTTGATTCTGAGGAGAGCAAGGAAAGTAGTATAGAAAGGGTAAAGAATTGAAAGCAAAATGGGCCTGTAGACAAACCCAGAAGAGATACACAAGTTTACAAGTACGCAGTGGAGTTCTGATCTGAGTGTGTGATAAAACTGTCACTAGGTAAAGAACTATCCAAGATTTAGTAGGAACTATACCTAATGCTGTTTTCGAGACAGAGTAGAATGATCGTAACATAAAATAGATTTGAGAGAGGCATCTTGCAACAGGAAAAGAGAGTAACAGTCTGATTACATTAAATAGATTTTATAAAAAAGACCAAAGGGTATCAAATCATTTCCAAGTAACAATTATTTTCATTAAGAAGGATTCATTTACTTTTAGGGATGCAAAACTACAGATAGACCAACAGAGCAAAATTAATAACAACTCCCAGTCATGAAATATTATCAGGCACATGGAGAAAACCAAAAATAAATTTTATGAGAAGGAAGGTCAATCAATTTTAATAGAGTATAAATTTATCTAATTTGGGGAGGGGGAAGGGGAATAACAAAACGCTGAAACAGTGATACAGGATGATTCATTGCAACACTGATACTCACAGGACACTATGTTGCAAATGGACTTTACAACTTGGGGGAGGAGGGTGGCAGTGAGGGAGGTGGGGGAGGGAAGGGACAGTGGAACAACAAAAGAGCCCATAACAATGCTTGACAAGAAATGTACTCATTAATTGATTCATGTAAGTGTAACCCTCTGTACAGCATCTTTACAATATAAAAAGAAAAAGAATTAGCACAGATGTTTGAATTATAAAAATATATAAAACAATTATTTGAATTATGTCATATATATACCTTTAGGTAAGGAAACAGGAAATTAAAAAACAAGTCTTAGGGCGGCCCCGGTGGCTCACGCCTGTAATCCTAGCTATTCAGGAGGCTGAGATCTGAGGATTATGGCTCAAAGCCAGCCCTGGCAAGAAAATCTGTGAGACTCTTATCTCCAATAAACCACTAGGAAGCCGGAAAGTGGCACTGTGGCTCAAGTGGTAGCACGCTTACCTTGAGCTGAAGAGCTGAGGGATAGCGCCCAAGGCCAGAGTTCAAGCCCCATGACAGACACCTCCCCCCTCCTCCACACAAAAGAGTCTTAAACTATTTGAAATTTTACAAATCGAAAGTACATTTGAGTCAGGAGCTGATGGCTCACATCTGTAATCTTAGCTACTCAGGAGGCTGAGATCTGAGGACTGAGGTTCAAAGTCAGCCCAGGCAGGAAAGACCTTGAGACTCTAATCTCCAAATTAGCCACTAGAAAGCCAAAAGTAGGGCTGTTGCTCAAAGTGGTAAAGGGCTAACCTTGAGTGAAAGAGCTCAGGTACAACAGCCAAGCCCTGAGTTCATGCCCCATGATCACTACCACCAGGACCAACAAAAAGGACATATGAGGTAAAAATACAATGAACATAGTTAATAGAAGAGGAAATGAAAGTGAACACAGCAGAATAAACTAATGTGAGACATACAAGGAAAATCATTTACTAAATGAACAAAGCATCATGGAGTATACTACCCACATAAAAGTTGTAGTATCTAAAGAAGAAAGAAGTAAAGGGAGAGGAGTAAACTTGTTCAACCACTTTGGAAAGCAGTATGGAGGTTCCTCGAAAGACTCCACATAGAGCTCCCTTATGACCCAGATATCCCACTTTTGGGCATTTACCCAAATGATCACAAACAAGACCATACTAAAGCTACCAGCACAACTATGTTTATTGCAGCATTATTTACCATAGCTAAGATATGGAACCAACCCAGATACCCCTCAGTAGATGAATGGATCAAGAAAATGTGGTATATATACACAATGGAATTCTATGCCTCCTTCAGAAAGAAGGACATTGCCCCATTTGTTAGGAAATGGAAAGACTTGGAAAAAAGTATATTAAGTGAAGTAAGCCAGGCCCAAAGAAACGTAGGTCGCATGGTTTCCCTTATTTGCAATAACTAGTATTTGTCTGAGTCAAGCAGAAAAGGTCAGATAAGTTGATGTTAGGGGAATGAACCCGAAGATAAGTATTCAGATTTTTTTATTCTTTCATGCAATTGTTTCTAACATATTTATAAGATGATTTCTATGTTGCTTTGTATGTCCTTCCCCCACGGTATAACCCTTGCTTTCTCTGTATTTGATGAATTTGTACAGGGGAAAGGAAAAAACAAATCATTTAACTAGGGATACAGGTGGACCCATTGCAACAATGAGATGTACAAGTCGTTATGTCGAAAAACGAACTTTACAACTTTTGGGGGGCGAGGGAGGATCGGGTGGGGGGAGGTGGGAGGATTATGGGAAGGTATGGAAAGGGGAAACAAAGAAGAGGCAACAATGCTTGATAAGAAATGTACTCGTTATCTTGCTCATGCAATTTTAACTTCTCTGTATGGTATTTTCATAATAAAAAATTTTAAAACAAGAATAGAAAGGAAGGAAGGAAGGAAGGAAGGAAGGAAGAAAGAAAGAAAGAAAGAAAGAAAGAAAGAAAGAAAGAAAGAAAGAAGGAAAGAAAGAAAGAAAGGAAGGAAGGAAGGAAGGAAGGAAGGAAGAAAGGATATTTGGAAAATCTTCAAATAAAATAAAAATTTTATGTAAATACTAAAAGTGTATATAAACACAAAATATGAAATTTTGATATGTTGAGAAAAATGTGGAATATTCTAGAAACTCATTCTAGACCTAGAAACAAAGAGTGTTCATATTTTCCTATTAATCCTTTATCATTGAAGATGAGTAGCTAGGACCTAAAATAAAATTTAAGATTATAGTGTGAAGGATACTCTGAATGTAAAAGAAAAGGTTAGCTACAGATCCTGAAAAGTACTTACAAACAAGATATATAATAAGTTCTTATATTCTTATCTTATAAAAAATTCAAAACGTAACAGTACAAGAAATAAATTTAGAAAACAAGTAAATCAAAGATTTAGTTGATTATGGAATAAACCATAAGCATATGGAATTAAATGTGTGTATGAAAGCAGCAAATTAAAGCAGAAAAAATAACTATAAAGTTGAGGAAGAAATAGGATAGGAAACAGTAATTGAGAGGTCAAGTCTGATCCAAATACATTGTATACAATATGGAAATATCTCAATGAACAATTCAAATAAAATAATAAAAATAATCTGAAATAAAAGAGGATATAATCTTTATCACATTATAAATAAGCAAATAATCAATTGTGATCAATGTCTGAGCAAGAATGCAAGGTATTAAGTTCAACCACAGCACTGCAAAGAATAACAGAAACTAATAGGTAACAGAACACACTGATATTCTCAAAGAGACACAGATTAATAATCTTATGGAATGTAAGGTTTCAAAATTACTGCAGTAGCAGTGCCAGCCAAGCAATAACACTCAGCAAGCAGCACTTCCTGAGTTTACACCACATTACTAGAGGAGGAAGGAATAACTACTAGACCATATTTACAAAAGTGAATTTCAAATATAAGCTGGTTACTAGCTAACTCCATTGAACATAAAGACAGAAACAAGTTATGAAAGAATAAAAAATAGTTATTATTAAAGAGGAGTATATTAACATAAAATTAAGTAGATTTCCTACAATGAATATTTCATAGATAGAAAATATAAAAACCCTGTTTACTTCATGGTAAATAAGTCAGTTTATAATCATCAAGTTATAAAGCCCAAAATATTTTTGTGTGTAATTGTAAGGTTTCAACTTAGGGAACTGCAAGGCCTAATGACCAAATGTATAATTCTGTCTGGATAATTTAGAATGCCTTCACCAATTGACATGTGTGGGAAACAGATTCTGTTTGTGGCAGTCACACTCAAGAAGATGGAAGATGAGAGTAATGAGTATGGATGGGAAATATCAAAATATTCTTTACATATGCATTAAAATAGCACAAGGAAGCCTGGTCAGAATAAGGCCAAGAACAAGGGCAGGGACAGAGTTGGTGGTGAAATAGTGATAGGTGGGAGTGAGTGTGGTTGGGATGTATCATATGCATATATGGAAACATCACATCAAACCCCCTATGTACAAATATGTATCCTAGTAAACAATGAGGAAAAGACCTCTAATCTTAGCTACTACCCAAAGCTGAAATAAGATTATATTTTAGTCAGCTTAGGCAGAAAATCTTCTATCCTATATTTTGAACTATGCAGTAAAAAATGGGGCTGAAGGTTTAGCTCAAGTGGTTAGAGTACCAGCCTAACAAGAAAGCAAATCAAGTTCAAGTCCCAGAGTTCAAGGTTGAGTACCTGGTACTGAAAAGAAAGAGGGGAGGAGGGGGAAGGGGGAGAGAGAAAAATTAGATAACAAAATCATCCAAGTAGATAAAAAATCAGTAAGGGTATAAAATATTTTAGCAATACTATCAAAAGAAATTATTATTGATATTGCAAATTACTCCATATATGAATGCCAGAATATACTTTCTTTCAGATCACATGGAAGACTCATAAGACAGAACATTTTGTTGTGCATTAAAAAGTTTCAAGAAACTTGGAAGATCAAAAGGGCTAAGATCAAAAATATAGTCTCTGACAAAATGCATTAAAATTAGAAGTCAATAGTAAATCCCAGAAAAATCCTTTAACTTAAAAATCCAAATAACATATATCTAAAACCACAGATCAAAGAATACATCAACATGCAATAGAAATTATTTGTTAACTAAATTAAAATAAATCCTTATAATATTGAAATTTTAAGATTCCACTAAAACAGTAGTTATTGAGGGGTTATGTCAATAAATAGCACCATTAGAAGTCGACTTAGCATCCACAGATTACAAAATACAGAAAATATATAATAAAAAGAAATAAAATAAATAGCAACTATGAGAAGCAGTTTAAAATAAGGTAGAAAAGAATGATGCAGAAAATAACTGAAATAAGAGATGATTCTTTAAGGAAAAGCAATACGTAGATAATATTTTAGCCTAGAGAACATTACATACTGTGTGCTAACAATCTGTACCTATGCACACTTTTTGTAAAGATAAATATCAGTGAGTGCATATGGACTACACATAAAACAATTTACTATATCTATTGTAAAATCACTTACTAACTTTTATTCTAGTAAGACTTCAAGACTATAAAAAATGTTAACAAAAGAAGAATGTGAGCACTGAGCAAAGTTTCAAAGATTTAATTATGCTCAGCACATAGCATATGAACAAGAAATGAGTAGTAAGGAGTCTAGTATTGTTAGAAAAGCAAGAATAAAGATGGAATTTTGTTTTTGGTGGTGGTAGTGAAGCTTGAACTCAGGGCCTTGGCATTCTCCCTGAGATCTCTTAAGGCTAGCACTCTACCACTTTGAGCAATAGAAAGGATTAATCTGACAAAAATATAATAAGTGAAACTATGTAATATCATGATGAAACCTCTTTGTACACTTAAAATTGAGATAAAATCAAATGATAACAAAATAAAATGGGCTCTGTTGCTATAAATCACCACAGGGAGGAGAGAGGGCCAACTGAGTGGTTGAGTAAAAGTGAATTTGATCAAAATATTGTATATGCATATAAAAATGGAATATTGCTACCTGCTGAAATTGCTTTATGAGGTAGGTGATGAAAGACACAGGAACATGTTAAAAGGGTAACTTTGATCAGGGTACACTGCAAGCCTGAATGGAAACTCAGAATAAAACTCAAAATACAGATCTTAGCTATGGTGAATAATGCTGCAATAAACATAGTTGTGCTGGTAGCTTTAGTGTGGTCTTGTTTGTAAACATTTGGGTAAATGCCCAAACGTGGGATTGCTGGGTCATAGGGGAGTTCTATGTGGAGTCTTTTGAGGAACCTCCATACTGCTTTCCAGAGTGGTTGAACAAGTTTACATTCCCACCAACAATGAAGTAAGGTTCCTTTCTGTCCACATCCCCTCCAGCATCTGTTGTTGTTAGAGTTCTTGATTTTTGCCATTCTAACTGGAGTAAGGTGGTATCTCAATGTTGTTATGATTTGCATTTCTTTTATGGCTAGGGATGTTGAGCATTTCTTCATGTGTCTATTGGCCATCCTTCTTTCTTCTTCAGAGAAGTTTCTCTTTAAGTCTTTCGCCCACTTGTTTATTGGGCAGTTGTTTCTTTGAGGATGTGTTGTTGGGGGGTTTAATTTTTTTAGTTCCAAGTATATTTTAGATATGAGACCCTTATCCATTGGATGGCTAGTAAAGATCTTTTCCCAATCCGTGTGCTTTCTAATGAATTTATAAGATTATTTCTTTGTTGCTTTGTATGTCCCTCCCCCACAGTATAAACCCTGCTTTCACTATATTTGGTGTCAGTATAACTTGTGGAGGAGATGGGGAAAAACAAGTCGTTTAAGGATACAGGTGGACCTGTTGCAACAATGAGAATTACAAGTTGTCATGTCCATAAGGATCTTTATAATGTCTGTTGGGGGGGGGAGGATTGGGACTGGGGGGGGAGGGGGGAGGCTGGGAAGGGATGTGAAGGATAAACAAAGGAGGAGGCTGCAATGCTTGGTAAGAAATGTACGCATTATCCTGCCCATGTAATTGTAACCCCTCTGTACAGTATGTTCACAAATTTAAAAAAAAACTCAAAATACAAAAAAAATCTGTACAATTGACCTATGTTGTTAAATATTCTTCTTTTACATAGCATTAAAAAACTTTTGGGATTCTGATCATACTTGTAATGATCTCTTTTATCAAAGCATGAGTAATTGCACACATTAAATACATTTAGTTATTTAGTATCAATTGCACTAATACAAAAACAAAGTTATGGCTCAAGAGTCTACTGTAACCCTTCTAACCCCATTAAGAGATATGAATGTAAGATACAAAAGTGTACTTCACAGTCTTAGAATTAAACCATTCATTTTTTAATCCATAACCACTGGACTATATTACGATCTTCTCCTATGGTCCTGGAATCAAGAAGTTCTGTGCACCTTTTGACATTCTTTAAGCTCTTGACTCTTAGTAAATTTACTTTTGAAATGTGGAAACCTCAGGTGTAAGTGAGCACTGTCTCTTACAGCCCTTTACCTAAATGGCTGTCTCATCACAAAGGCAGCGTGGGGTGAAAGAACTTTGTCTTAAAAACACCTCTCTTCAAGGATTTGTTTTGGGAGGTTTAATTTCTTGAACTCTATATTTTAGATATGAAATCCTTGTATGACACAGAGTCAGCAAAGACTGTCTTCCATTCTCTGGGCTTTCTATTTATCTAGCTAGCTATGTCCTTTGCCACACAGAAACTATTCATTTTAATTTAATCCCATTTATCCCATCTTTCTTTGATTTGTTGAGATTCTGGATCTTAGAAAGTTTTGGCCTGTGTCAAGGAACCAGAGTGTTTCTCCTATCCCTTCCTGTAATATTTTCAGGGTATCAGGTCTTACATTGATTTATTTAATCCATTTGGAATTGATTCTGGAGTGGGATACTATATTAGGATATAACTTCACTTCTCTGCATTAGTGTAACCCCCCCCCCAAAAAAAAACAGCAGCCAAATTAATAGGTGGGCTAAAGACTTAAAAAGACATTTCTCCAAGGAAGAAATATGAATAGCCAATAGACAAATGAAGAAGTGTTCAAAATCTCTGGCACATAAAAAGAAAAAAAAAAGCAAATCAAAACATCATTGGTTTTCCACCTCACCTCAGTTAGAATGGCCAATATCAAGAAAACTAACAATAACAGATACTGTTGCCAGAAAGGAGTTACTACACTGTTGTGGGAATAAACTTCTGGAATGTAAACCACTCTGGAAAGCAATACGGAGGCTAAACACAGAGCTTCCCTATGATCCAGCAATTTCTCTCCTGGGTATTTATCCAACAAACCACAGAAAAGACCTCATTAAAACTATGAGCACAACCATGTCCATTGAAGCATTGTTTCCTATAGCCAATATATGAAATGAACCCAAGTGGCCCTCAGTGGACGAATGGATAAAGAAAATGTGGTATATATACAAAATGGAATTCTATGCTTCCATCAAAAAGAATGGCATATCCCCATTCGTGAAGAAGTGGAAAGACCTTGAAAATATACTGAACAAAGTAAGCCAGACACAAAGAAACACAGGCTTCAACATTTCCCTCATGTATCATAATTAGAATGTGTCTATAAATCCAGAAAATAAACCCAATGTATAATAAGTGACAAATAATTGCACCTGGACATGATTAATTTAACAACATTCACACTGTGTGACCAAAAGAGGATATTCTTAAGAGATGGTCACAAGGGCTCAATAGCTGTGTACATATGGCTATATAAAATGATGCCTATTGAAATAAACCACAAGGAATGGAAAGAAGAAATTTTTATTGTACTCTTTCCATTTATTATTTTCTTTCTTTCCTTTATCCTTTGGTTTATTCCCTTTCTGTACCCTTTCTGATTTCTGTACCCTTTGTTTTGTATGTAAGTCTGATTTGTGGAGGGGAAGGAGAAGCACAAAAATGGTTGGACAAAAGCTGAACCAATTCATCAATGAAACCCACTAGACAGGATGTTGGAAATTAACTATACAATTGGAGGGGATAGGGGGTGGAAAAACTGGTAGAGAAGAAGGAAGTAAGTGACATTGTTCAAAGGGAAATGTACACATTATCTGATTTATATAACTGTAACCCTGCTGTACATCACCTTTATGATACTTAAAAAAAACAACTGAACAAATGTAAGTTGGAAAACTAACATGAAAACACTTAACTTCAATGCTTTGTTTGGAACTTAAAACAATGTTTTCATTTTTCAAAATTTTATTGTAAAGATGTGCGGGGGTTACAGTTATACGAGTAAGCTAATGAGTACATTGCTTGTTGAGCATTGTTACCTCATCCTTTGTTTTTTTTTTAATATAACAACTACTCTGACATTACTTTGTTCTCTCATGTTATCTAGATGAGAAAAGAGATTTGATACCTTTGGGGAATTGTTTAGGTGTGCCTATACAGAATTTCACTCCAAGGGTTAAAAAATAAATGTAGAAATTTCATGTTTGTCATTATTTCTAGTGCTTCCAAGATTTCAACAGTCAATCAGACTGCTTGTAAGCTTATAAGATTTATTTGAGTAAGGAGTATGCAGCATTATCCATCCTTTATACTTCTAATGAGGAGATGTTAGCAGATTGGATTTAATTTATAAGAAGGACTTAGACCTTGGATAATGAAACATAGCCTATTAAGAACTTAAATAAACAGGGCCTATAAGGCAATGCCAAATAAAATAATTTTGATGTACTTTAAAATATAAAGGGGATTCTTCAAGTATCATCAGGAATGAGTCATTTAGTGTTTCAGAATCATACATCAATGCAGTTGCTGTCATTATGAAAAATTGGACTTTTTGTTTATTTAAAATTTGAAATGCCATGATTTGGTTCTTGAAAAATGAGTCAGGGAAAAGAGAATGTCCTTGTGTTTGTGAAAAATTGAGATTTTATTAGAGCAAAGTAGAGGGGAGGAGAGAGTGATCATCAACCCTGAGAGAACAGGGTTTACATTAGAAGAAATATCACAATAAGTAGGCCCCCAGGGATGAGGGCAGCAGAATCACTTAGGGAACTGATGACAACAGGAGCTGAGAATACTGCCAGGACCCTGTGCTGGCCCACCTCATGGTCCCCATACACACGTAATGAATTAATGCATCTTGAAGGAACTCATATTTCATGGCAGTGTGAGACTCCCCAGTTAGACTGCATCTGTTAATAATAAAATTTTCCCTTCTGGAATGAGAGTTTAATAGTTCTTGTTCATGCTTTAAATAGGAGATCACAGCAATAAATCAGCATTATAATTTTAGTAGGTAGTAGCATATGAAATATAATATATTATTTCTGACATTTAATTTGGTCAGAATTAAGTTAAAATATTCACCCAAAGGGACAGATTGATAAAGTAATAATTACAAGCATATAATCCTAAGAAATTTTTTACTTTCTGCCTTTAGACATGCTATTAAGATTAACATACATATTATCTTTTATTTTGGAAATAATGAGAAAATATTCAATTATTTTACTCAATTTCAGAAGCTATGTATTTGTTTCAAATACCATGTATTGCTTTACACGCTTTACACATGTGTTGTGTAATGCAGCATGTTCCTTAATTAATTTAATTTGTTATGGACATATGAGAGTAATGTTTAGTACAAACTTTCTTAAGATATATGTGTTTATTTTTAGTTTTATAGTTCATCTTAATTTTGCTAGCTGTATAGGAATTATATTGTTTCTATTTGACCCTCCCTGTCCATACATACGCATGCACATGCATTAAAATTAACAAAGTTTGCTAGGCACTAGTTGCTCATACCTGTATTCCAAGCTACTCAGGAGGCTGATATCAGAGGATCTTGGTTCAAAGCAAGCCCAGGTAAGAATGTCCATTAGAGTCATAATCACCAAAAATCCAGAAGGTAGAGTGTGGCTCCAGTGGTAGAACATAAAGTCTCAGGGACATGGCCAAGCCCTTAGTTCAAGGACTAACACCAAAAAGATTAAACTTTATTAGTCTAATGTAAATATGGGAATAGAGGTAATATACTTATATGTGTTAGTGTGTACAGGTTACAAATTATAAAGTTTGAGAGGAAGCAATTTGCAAGCTATTTGAAAGCAAGTTTTCTATCTGGCTTACCTTCATATCATTATCTATTGATAATGCCATCTATTGCGAGCAGTAGAGTCTCTGTCTGTATATTCACTGAAAAAATGTGAGAGATTTTTAAAAAAATAAAACCTCATGATAATTGACAACTTTTTAAAGATAGTAACAGTTCGATCAATACCGTAGTATAACTCATCATTCTGGTCAGCCCACATGGATTCATCTCCCTCCAGAGGAAAGCACAGTGTCACATACTACATGGGTGTCATTCCACACATCCTTGTTAACTTCAGGTTTCTAAGAACTACTATTTTTTAGGTTGGTACATAGTCCTGCATTCGTTTCCTTCCTATTAAATACACACATGCACGCACAAACATTTGCACACATAGAAAAACCACTCTTAGCTACTAAATTTTAACATAGACACTTTAGAGTATATGCTGCCTTTCTAGATAATCAACATGTAAGTTAAACTAAAAATTTATTGCACAATGAATCATTGTTCTTTGAGAAATATTTAAGAGTTTGTGTTCAACAAGCCTATATATGATAATCTTAATTTGTTTTTAATATTCTCACATGAGTTTTTCTTCCTCTCAGGAGAATGTTTGATGTTAAATAAGTAAAATGCATTTTAGAAAACTTTGGGAAGAGCCGTATTTATTATAAACTAAGGCAAAAAAATGTTAAACACTTGCCAATAAATTAAAAGTTTTCTCAAGTGTTAAGAGTAAATTATGTCAATTTTTAGAAAAAGTGATACCAATGCCTTCAATGTTTTAAGTCAAATTCTATGGGTTTCCTGGGAGAATATAGACAGACTTCTACATTTTTAATAAATTACATAAACGCCACATTATTTTTATGCTATAATTTTATCCTTGTACATAGTAGCATTAATACTCCTGTTCTTTTTGTTACTCTCTTGATGATTGTAGAGTGTATACATAGCTAAACTGTGTAATCTGATAATTCATTTATTAAACATTTAAAAGATAATTTGGAATTTGGAGTGCAATTATGTTGAAATATGTTAACATTAGAAGAATTGTCATTACTATATTATATTGCTTTATGAAAACCTTTTTAATGCTTTTTAATTTTCACTTAAGTTAGATATCTGGTATTTGTTAGAACCTTTTGAGTAACATCATATGTGGTATATAAAATCAAGAAAAGAAAAATATTGCAATTGAGCTAGTATCAAAGTTGATTTCACATAAAAATCATATTTACATAAAAGGTAAGTCCAGTATGTGAATTAACAGTGAAAACCATATTTTGCATATAAAATAATAAAACATTTTACATATAAAATTATACTTATTAGGATTAATTCAACATATTCAATATCTTATTAGAGAATTACATACATCTCTTCCACAGCTCATACAACTAGAATAATTTTTTCTTATACAGCTATAGATTACAATAGTGACATTCAAATTTTCAAATTCAAAATAACTTAATGATGAGAAAATTTGCATTATTTTCAAGGACATATGGAACATTAAAAATACATTATAGAACAGATTAGAAAACATACTAAAACTGGCAATATTTCAAGCATAACCTCTTACAATCAGCATTTAGACAAGAAACCAGAAATGAAAGCCAATCAGAATAAATGCTCAATAATCTATGGGTCAAAAAATTCAATGTCGTGCTCCCAATAAGAGAAGGGGAAACAATGCTCTACAAGAAATGTACTCATTGCTTTAATCATGTAACTGTAACCCCTCTGCACAGCATTTTTACAATAAAATGAAATCTAAAAATAAAATAAAATAAATTAAATGTACAACCTTAAATTAAAATAAGAAAGGAAGAGGTGGGTTGAGGGGAGAGGGTAGGTGTGAATATTGAAAGAGGTCACATTGATCAGAATGCACTGTATTCATAAACTACTTTGGTGAATGGCAACTCCTTGGAACAACTACTTAAAGATAACAAAATTATTCAAAAAAGAAAAGCCATTAAAGGAGCTGGGAGGTGGCTCAGTGGTAGAGTGCTTGCCTTGCATGCATGAGGCCCTGGGTTCAATTCCTCACAACAGGTAAGCAGAAAAAGCTGGAAGTGGTACTGTGGCTCAAGTGGTAGAGCGCTAGCATTGAACTGAAGAGCTGAAGGACAGTGCCCAGGCCCAGAGTTCATGCCCCATGACAAAAAAAAGCCATTAAAGTATCAATTATTTACTATAGTATGTATTATCTTTTTATATGAATGGCTCTAAAGGAACAACATGTAGATACCTGGAACTATTATAATCCTTATGAAACAATTTTAGATTAATAAGAAAAATTAATAATACTTCAACTGGAAATAAATATAGCTCTCAAGGTATGTTTAAAATATTGTTTGAAAATGTACTCAGTACCTTATTCATGTAACTGTAATCCCTCTGTACAGTATCTTTAGAATAAAAATAGATATTAAAAATAATGTTTGAAAATATATTTATTTTAAATGCCACTTCAAGATAATGTGTAAATATTTTCCTTGTTTATTCCTAGGTTAACATTGTTAAAAATGCCAAAATAACTTTGAACCAGTCTTGGTAGAATCCTAAAGCATTAGGATGAACATACCTCTATAGTAGCACTTGAATTTTGTTTTGTTGTTGTTGTTCTTGGTCATGGGGCTTGAATTCTGGGCCTGAGTGCTGTCCCTCAGCCCTTCAGCTCAAGGTGAGAGCACTCTACCACTTGAGCCACAGAGCCACTTGTGTTTTTCTAGTGGTTTATTGGAGATAAGAGTCTCACAGACTATTCTGCCCGAGCTGGCTTTGAACTATGATCCTCAGATCTCAGCCTCCTGAGTAGCTAAGATTACAGGCATGAGCAACCAGGCCCAGTTGCACTCTGACTCCATCTAATAAATTGGTAATGTCATGCTGTATTCGTCTTTCCCATTGTATAATCAAGCAGAATATCATGCAAAATAGCTATTTAGTAAATGAATTAATGGGATGTATTGAAACACTCATGGCTGTGCTCTGGAAAAATAAACAGAGACAACAGGGGAAAAAATAACATTATATGTAGTCAATGAAGGAAAGTACAGATTTACTATGCAGAGGACTTAGGTTTTTTTTTTTTTTCAGTTCAGCATAAAATTTCCATATATTTTCCAGGAATTCAAATATACTTATCCATAATGTAATTCAAGTAAGTAATTCAGTTTGCCATACAGGAATGTGATATTGATGAATTACCTTAATAGAAACAATTTAGGAAGATCAATTTTAAAACTAGGAACAAGTACATGTCTAAAAAACTTATGCTCAAAAAGGGAAGTTCAATTACAAGCAGCATTTTTTTTTATTTTAGCAGGACAACAGAAGAATATTGGAGTCATAGCTACTACATGGAGAAGTTTCTTGTACAATAATTTGTGCATGCATGAAGTCAGTAATTGGTAGGTAAGTGTAATCCCTACACAACTTTTGGGATTGGTCCAGAAACACAATAGCCAGAGCCACTGTTGCTTGAATAAATATGAATAGTACATTTGCAAGGACTCTGGCCTTACTGATTCATACTGAAAAAGACGAAAGTAGAAGATATGAATCAAAATGGTACTCTTTCATACCCTTTTCCAGAGTATGTCACAATATAAATAAAGATATCTTTTATTATGATTTTTAATAAATAGGGAAATTAAGATAAACCAATGTTAATTCTAATTTATCTTATCTATTGTGAAGAATGACAGGCAGATGACAAAAATTTTAAAGTCCAGATAAAATTAAATAGAGAAGAGTCCATTCGAATATAAATCTATACAAAAGTTTTTTTCTACTATTCACTTATACTAGATTGTTGCTACATTACTCAAAGATTCACCTGTGTATAGTTATTATATAATCATTTTTGAATGTAAAGCACATTTACCTATTAATTACATTACTATTCTGATTATAAAAATCTTAAACTTTATCACGATTTCTCTTTAGTATCCACATGGTCTTTTCAGTTCCCCTCCTTTTTTCAATAACTTCATTCAGAAGTACAAACATTAAAATATTACACATAAGAAATTTTTTCACAGCAAATTAACAAAAACTGAACCAAAGCACATGAAAACAAAAAAGTCAAATTTAATAGACTATGGATCTGCAAAATATGTAATAAAGATTACATTGGACATGATTTTACTTAGTGTTCAAAAGGTGTGGGTAGAATCCATTCCAAGGTTAATTTTTCTAGTTAAGTCTTTTACGGAACAAGCTTGGACTACCAAAAAAAAAAACACAAAGAAAAAATATTCCAAATTAATATATCTCAAAGTTCAGGAAATGATCTTGGTATTGTTTAGTAAATATGTAAATGTTGTTTGTGAATCACTAACTCTTACATTATGGAGTCCATATCCATACAATTGTTTTAAGAATTGGCAGAAAGATAATTTATTAAATGGTATTTAGATATTGATATCAGAAAATAGGTCTAAAATGTATATTATTAATCCATTTTAGTATTTGTCCAAGAAAATTCGTTATGAGGAAAATTTTTCCAAAATGTTAATTATAAATATATAATATTGAAGCAATTATAAATCCTGTTTTATTTTTATTTTGGTTATTTTTCTTTCCTTCCTTCCTTCCTTCCTTCCTTCCTTCCTTCCTTCCTTCCTTTCTTTCTTTCTTTCTTTCTTTCTTTCTTTCTTTCTTTCTTTCTTTCTTTCTTTCTTTCTTTCTTTCTTTCTCTCTCTCTCTCTCTCTCTCTCTCTCTCTCTCTCTCTCTCTCTCTCTCTCTCTCTCTCTCTCTCTCTCTCTTTCTTTTTTTTGCCAGACCTGGGACTTGAATGCATAGCCTCAGTGCAGTCTCTGAGCAATTTTTCTCAAGGTTAGTGTTCTACCACTTAAGCCACAGCTCTAATTCTTTTTTACTTTTTTGGTAGTTATTTGAAGGTAAGAGACTCACAGATCTTCCTGTCCTGGCTGGCTTGAAGGTTGATCCTCACATCTTAGCTTCATGAATAACACGGATTACAGACATGATCCATAGGCACCTGGCTTCCATGATCATTTTTCACTGTAGATGTTGAAATTCTTTTGTATCCTATTTCAGTTATTTAAGTACCAAAGATGAGAAAACAAACTACCATAATATCTCCAACCATATAAAGATGGTGCTGGATATGGCCCGAGCACTGGGGCTAGTAAACAGTCAAATGTCAGAGTCAGTGTTACAAGACTCCAAGAAGCATTTAGGCAAATCTTCACTCTAAGATTCAGTCAGGATTTAGGATTTAGTTAGATTTTTACCTATTAGGGACCTAAATGCAGCTAAATGAATGATTACATAGATTTTCAGAGTCCACAAAAAAATATTACTTTCTTCTCAGGTTTCTGTAGTCATTTTACTTGACTGAAAACCTTAATCAAGACGAGGTGAATGTACTAGTAATTTTCCAATATCTTGGAATGGGAAACTGTTGCAGATCTATTACTTGTAAGCATTCTAGCCAATGAACTGTAATCATTTGGGAATATGATTCTACCATTGATACTTAAATAATGTCTGGAAAAAATGCTGTTATTAAAAAGATGAGTTTAACTTTGGTAAAGACTATACATCAGTAATTCATAAGTAATGACTCAGTTAACTCTAAGGAACCCACTCCAATGCAGCAGGAACAGCACTAGTTTGCAGGGAGGATTGAAGATACATATCTTCCAATGCATTTCCTTTAACTTATTTTGGGGGAGAGGATTATTAGCGATATTTTGAACTCAACACAAGCCTTTTGCCACATAATGTATGCCTTTAACTCTTGTTTGCATTTGGTATTTTTCATATAGGTTTTCACACTTTTTGTCTGCATTGGTCTCAGATTACAACACTAGTATAAATGCCTCTCATATAGCTGGCACTACATACATTCAGAGCAACATCAAGTTTGTTCTTTGTCTCACTATTTTTTCCCTGGAACACCTCAAACAATGATCTTCTTATGTTTGCCTGACAAGTAACTAGCATCAAGAGCATGAACTGCTATACTTGATTGACATGAATTACAGTTCTTTTTAAGATAAAAAAAAAACAATTTGAGGACTGTGAAGGTGGCTCAGTGGTACAGCACTTGCCTTGCATGCATGAGGCCGTGGGTTTGATTCCTCAGCACCACATAAGCAGAAGAAACTGGAAGTGGAGCTATGGATCAAGTGGTAGAGCACTTGCCTTGAGCTCAAGAGCTGAGGGACAGGGTCCAGAGTTCCGACCCCATGACTGACCAAAAAACAACAACAACAACAATTTGAGTATCAAACTGTAGGGATAATTATTGTTTTAACCAAGATACCTTGTTTTTTGTCAAAGTTGAAAGGTCACTGGGGCCATCATTTTTGAATGGGGCATTTCATTTTGACAAGTAATGCTTATTAGGTCATTCCGAAGTTGTTGCAAATGGATCCAAATTAACCACATTTAAAAAAAAGCAAAATCTAATTGGAAAATCAAATCTTCCATATTCTGTTTGTGTGTGTGTGTGTGTGTGTGTGTGTGTGTGTGTGTGTGTGTGAGAGAGAGAGAGAGAGAGAGAGAGAGAGAGAGAGAGAGAGAGAGAGAGAGAGAGAGAGAGAGAGAGAGTATTCAGCCATTAGGATTTGTTATTTATTGAGACAAGGTCTTAATATGTAGTCCAATCTGGCCTTGAACTCATAATCTCCCTGCTTCACATTTCCAAGTGCAATAATTATAGGTATGTGCCATCATAGCTGGCATTATACCATTTTTTTGACTAAAACCCAATACCAAAGAAATAACTTGTTATTGTAAGGTAATAGATATTGGAAGTTGGCTATTTCTCCATGTCAGGAAGATGAGTAATTAAGATGTCAGTGCTTTCTTTCCTTTATAAAATACTATCATAAGCAAAATAATCAATCATAGAAATGTGAAGCTAAAAAGGTCTTCAGATTATTTACCTTAAGGCATGCTGTGTAGGTATACATTCCTACACAGAATGGTGGCTTCAGAACCAGCATAGTTAATATAAAGGATCAACTTTAAGTGACCATAAGTGGGCTCATTTAATCAACAGTGCCCAAAGGGAGACAATCTACACAAAATAGCACTGCTATTATACTAGCTGCTAGGGAGGTGGAGCAAGGAGGATGATGGTCCAAAAAAAAAAAACAAGACTCTATTTGAAAAATAGTAAACTAGACTTCTGCCTCTATCATGGTTCAAATATTAACTCCAAAAGAATTAAAGATCTTAAATGAGCTCCATAACTTCAAACTACTTCAAGCAAATGTAGAAAAAACTATGGAAGATATAGTGAAGGTAATTATTTTCTGAACGGATTCCAATGCCCAGGAAATAGGGCAAGAATTGTGATGTGGAATTCCAATAGATTAAAAAGTTTCTGTACATTCTTTGAAAAAATTACTAGAATAAAAAGAAAGCATACAACATGAAAAAAATCAATAGCTCAACTAACTAGTGGTTTAGGATTACTATCTGAAATATGCAAAAATTAAAATATTAAACAGCAAAAGAACAAATAATTAATGTGAAGATTAAAAGGTGTCTGTAAATATAAAAAAGTAAAAATAATCCAGTTAATTAAATGAGGAAACTAACTCAGCAGACAACTCTTAAATGTGAAAATGGCTACGAAATATTTGAATAAATATTCAGCATCTTTACCCATCAGGGAAATGCAAATCTAAACTACCCTAAGATTTCATCTCACTCAAATTATAATGGCCTTTGTCACGATCACAAACATGTTGGAAAGAAGGTGGATAAAAGATACCCTCATAATACTATCAATAGATATGTAAACTTGTAAGCCACTATAAAAATTTAATATGATGGTTTATCAAAAAATATGACATACTACTTCATGATCCCATCTTACCATATGTTGGTATATATATGTATGAAGTATTATTAATCAATATATGAGATATATGTATTTTTGTACATTGCAACACAATAGCCAAACTGTGAAATCTTCCTATGGCCCAAAAGCTGATAAATGAAAAAATAAAATGATATACACAGACAAACGCACACACATATGCACACACACACACACACACACACACACACACACACACACACACAATATAATAGAATAGAAGCCATAGGAAAAGAGAATAAAATAAATTATATTATTTGCAGCAAAATGGATGGAACAATATATGATCATCTTCAGAGAGATAAGCCAAGCTCAAAAAGCCAAATATACATATTATTTGTATGTGGAATCTAGAGCTACAAACTGTTGATAATGATGATGGCCACAATGATGATCATGATAACAGGACATGGATATAAAAGTGGATCTATTTGGGGAAAAGACCAGCAGAGAGATCAGCAAGGTTGGAGGAGGTACAAGGGGGAGAAGGAAATGATACAGGGAAGTGAAGATTGAAGTATACTCCATATATATCTACATACATATATACATATTAACTATGAATGTGAATGAATGTATTTCTTGTACCTATGGGTAGAGTGCAAACTGAAAATTACCCAAATATTTCCCAAAACTGAGAAAGGAGGGCAGATGGTATGGGAATATAACATAAGAGTAGAATATTTCAACATATGCTCTATTGAGCTATAAAATTATCACAGTGAACTTCCCTCATGTTATTAAAGTAAAGCTAATTCAGGTTTTTTTTCATCTTAAAACATCACTTTGGAGGGGCATGACTAAACTTATAGAACACTTGCCTAACAAGGTTCTGAGTTCAACCTCAACAAAGTCAAAAATAAATTTTAAAAGTTGTAACAGTCGGGGGCTGGGAAGGTAGCTCAGTGGTAGAGTGCTTGCCTTTGCATGCATGAGGCCCTGGGTTCGATTCCTCAGCACCACATAAGCAGAAAAAGCTGGAAGTGGTGCTGTGGCTCAAGTGGTAGAGCAGTAGCCTTGAGCTGAAGAGCTGAGGGACAGTGCCCAGGCCCAGAGTTCAGATACCATGACTGGCAAAAAAAAAAAAAAAAAAAAAAAGTTGTAACAGTCAAGGTTTCAATAGTTGAGGTTTTAATGTCTATTGAAAGGACTAAGTTCTGCGAATCTCCGCAATATCATGCATATGCTATTTTTTTTGGCAAGCAAGTACATGCATCAATGCAGGAATTGTCAAAGGCATGATAACACTCCATTCAGCTGCATTAAATCTAAGACTTCAGCCAAGAGGTCATCATCTAAACAAGAATAAAGGTGCACATGAAATTCTGAACTGTCTATTGATAACCAAAAGCAAATTAGGTAATGCATTTCTCAAGTATGCATAAATTGGAAGACTGGTTATGTGAATATGAATTAAGTTACACCTACAGATCCAGTAGGATATAAAGAATTGATAGCAGTGAAGAAAGAAAGAAAGAAAGAAAGAAAGAAAGAAAGAAAGAAAGAAAGAAAGAAAGAAAGAAAGAAAGAAAGGAAGGAAGGAAGGAAGGAAGGAAGGAAGGAAGGAAGGAAGGAAGGAAGGAAGGAAGAAAGAAAAAAAGAAAGAAAGAAAGAAAGAAGAAAGAAGAAAGAAAGATAGCATACATAGGACAGGGGGCATTGAGTCTGGTCCGTAGATTCATTTCCAATCATGAAGTCTGGAAGAGTCTGGGCTATGACAGTAATACTCATATTCATTGAGAAACAATCCACTAGTAATGTCAGCTTCTTTCTAGTATCAGTGAGTGCTGCACTGAAACGTTCCATCTGCTACATTTAATTAAGGATGTGTTTTTCTTTTTTTCATATTAAGAACCTAATTGTTACTGTTGGACAAGCAGAAAAAGACACAGAGATGGTTTAGGAGTGATGTGCATGACCTACTATCACTTCTCTGCAGGAAGCTCTTCCCAGTCAGGAAGACCTCCCTCATGTCTCATATCTCAAGCATTGAAGACATTAGCTGCAAATAAACATACAGCAACAGTCATAACATACACTATGTCATGGCCACAGTATAAGATGTTTCTTTTTGTTCTTATAAACCTTCACTCTGCTGGGCAGTGGTGGATCACTCCTGTAATCCTAGCTACTCAGAAAGATAAGATCTGAGCATCACCATTCTAAGCCAGTCTAGGCAGGAAAGTCCCTGAGACTCTTATTTCCAATTAACCACCAAAATGCTGGGAGTGGAGCTGTGGCTCAAATGAACTGCTCAAGGACAATGCCTAGGCCCTGTGTTAAATCCTGAGGACTGTCAACAAAACAAAACAAAAACTATCTCCCCAAACCCATCAACTGAATTTGAATTCTAACTGCATGATAAGAGCAAGTACAGTGAGAAACTGAATATCTATATCTAACTGAACTATGAGTTTGAGTCTCTATCCTCCCCAAATTTACTAAGTATAGTTGGAGGCTTTGGATTTTTTTTAGACATGGAGATGTAGCAGCAGAGCTGCTGGTTGCTGTTTCCCCTAAAACAACAGGATCTGGCAGGGTTTATGGGTCACACCTATAATCTCAGCTACTTGGAAGGTGGAAATAAGAAGATTGATGTTAAGAGGTCAGTTTGGGCAAAATGGTAAAATGGAAGTCTGTAGGGAAAATAAATAAAGTAAAAAGGCTTGGGTATATTACAGAAGTAGACACCTTTCTAACAGACATAGGGACATGAGCTCAAAACTGATTTTAAAAAAGAAACAAAAAACTAAAACCAAAACAAATAAAAGACCAAGCAGAAGCCAGTAAAGAAAAATATTAATTTTTTCTTTTGAAGAGTAAAGCTTGTGGGGAAAGAAAATTATGTTTCAGCTCTCTGCTGCCCCAATGCTATATCAGAAAATGAGAGGTTAAGGGCTGATTTAAATGCACTTTCATTAAGCCACAAACAATGCTCTATGTATAGAGTATGGAGTTACTAATTGTACTGTCTATGGTTCTTCCCTGTGTGCTTTTGTTTTTGTATTTTTGGTAGAGGGATTTGAATTCAGGATCTCACACTTCTTAGGTAGGTGCAATACTACTTAGCACATGTGTGTGTGTGTGTGTGTGTGTGTGAGAGAGAGAGAGAGAGAGAGAGAGAGAGAGAGAGAGAGAGAGAGAGAGAGGGAGGGAGAGAGAGAGAGAGAGAGAGAAAGAGAGAGTGAGAGAGACATGTCCACGTGGTTCTAGGTTACCATCTGTCTATCAAAATAATATTTTAAGCCTTTACTCATTTTATTTTCAATATAACTAAGGAAGTTACCTTCAGAAATATCAAAGAACCCAAGCTAATATTTCTATGGTTTTCAGAAATTCAGAACCACATTTGGCGTTTACCAGCATTAACAAAAAGTGTTAATTGTCTATATATGTGTGTTGACATTTTTATTTTACAGGTTTCCCTATTTTAAATCATCTTCAGTTCTAATGCTTGCTTTTTAATTCAGGTAATAGAAGTTTTCTAGTGAAATTCATTTTCTCTTGGAGATGAAAATCCTTTGCTTAATTGTTGCTATATAAGTATGGAAAACAACCCAGATGCCCCTCAGTAGATGAATGGATCAAGAAAATGTAGTATATATACACAATGGAATTCTGTGCCTCCATCAGAAAGAAAGACATTGCCCCATTTGTTAGGAAATGCAAAGATTTGGAAAAATTTATATTAAGTGAAGTAAGTCAAGCCCAGAGAAACATAGGTCCCATTGTTTCCCTTATTTGCAATAACTAGTATATGTCTGAGACAAGCAGAAATGGTTAGATAACTTGATGTTAAGTGAAATGAACCCCAAGATACGGACTCAAATGTTTTTTTTTTCTTGCTTGCTATTGTTTCTAACATACTTATAAGATAATTTTTTTTTTGCTTTGTATGTTCCTCCCCCACGTTATAACCCCTGTTTTCACTGTATTTGATGGTATAATTTGTGGAGAGGAAGGGAAAAAACAAAATTTTTTAATAGGGGTACAGTGGACCCATTGCAACAATGATATGTACAAGATGTTATGTTGAAAATGAACTTTACGACTTTGTCGTGGGGAGGGGAGGGAAGGAGGAGGGGAGAAACAAAGGAGGAGACAACAATGCTTGATAAGAAATGCACTCATTACCTTGCCCATGTAATTGTAACCCCTCTGTATGGTATTTTCACAAAAAAATAATTATACATAGATTGTAAATGGATAATTATGTAAAATGCATTTTAGAATTTTTGCACTGCTGACTTTTCATTCCTATAAAGATCTTGATTCATTCTTTTCTTTTTCATAGATACTTATATGGAAGTGCATATGCAGACTAAAGCCATCAGCTACACAACTAGGTATGGATATATAAGTAACTCAGCAAAATATGATTGCTACTTCTAGAACCTATTTCTCTCCAATTGACTTTTGCAAATAATAATTTCTTATTATATATTTTCCTGTTCTAGAATACCAAAAAATGTAAGTTTGCTTCCCTAATAGATGTTTTTGATATCTAATTACAAAACGTACTTAAGTTTATTTTAAATAATGGCAAAGACCTTATTTTGAAACTTCATCAAGACCGAAAGCATTCTAAATTTCTCTTCTGTGGTTAAGTTAAAATTTAGAAAGCTGGGCCGGGCGCTGGCAGGAAAGACCGTGAGACTCCTATCTCCAATAAACCACCTTCTGGTTTTCTAACCGGAAGTGGTGCTGTAGCTCAAGTGGTAGAGTGCTCGCCTTGAGCTGAAGAGCTGAGGGACAACACCCAGGCCCAGAGTTCAAGCCCTACGACCGACAAAAAAATAAATAAATAAAATAAAATAAAATAAAATTTAGAAAGCTGGATGTTTGTGGTTCACCCCTGCAATCCTACTTACTCAGGAGGCTGAGATCTGAGGATCACAATTCAAAGCCAGCCCGGGCAGTAAAGTCTATGAGATTCTTATCTCCAATTAACCACCAAATAACCTGAAGTGGCTCTTTGGCACTGTGGCTCAAGTGGTAGTGCACTATCCTTGAGCTAGAGGACAGTGCCCAGGCCCAGTGTTCAAAGCCCATGAGTGACAAAAACAAAAAAACAAAAAACTTAGAATGATATTTCTTCTTAGTTCATTCCAGATGCATTTTAGGACTTGATTGGTATCCCTGTAGATTTTTGGACAGATCTTCTTGTCCTTTCTGATTTCAAGAAGTCTTAAAACTTTCAACTTAAATATTATATTTGAAACTGAACTATTTTTTTTTCAAAAGCAGTATCTGGTAAAGAGTTTAATTGGTAAGAAACATTGTCCATACTCAATATCATATTACAAACTGGTTGGAGGCATGGTAGCAGAATTTAAGGCTACTCATATTTTTTTTTCCATTTTTACGTAATCCACAAAAGATAATAATTGGTTGGCTAAAAACAGGAGAAACAATTCTGTATGATCTCTAATGGCCTGACCTCTGAAACCTCTAGACCTCACACAGCTTATGTGAATGCCTCTTTTTCTTTGTATAAGAACATGTGTTTAATAACTTTATATCATGGTAGGCATGAGGAATGACCAAAATGAATACATAAGCCTAGATTTTTGTTTGATTTATACTATAATTTAAGCAGTTGGCAGAATATAGCATGAGACAGGGATAATGAAGAAGAAAATTAAATAGTAGATTCCATAGCCACCAATTATATTTTTTTAAGAAATTCAATACATGGACCACAATCCAGTAATTTTAATTTAATAATGAAAAACACATATTTGTATGCCCAACCACAGGATAAATGCTTATGCAGAAGCTAAAGGAATAAGGAAGTTCTACAACTATGCTGCTTAATTTGGAATCCATTATATCACTGCTGTTTAAAGATGCTTGATTTTAATATGCCTGGCAAAATTATTGTACTTATGTGTACTTCTAGCAATGCTAGTAGAAAAGAATAGTGTTTCAAGGTATGTGAACATATGGCATATTTTCCCATATTCTCTCTTGTACGGTCTCTACTTAGCAGCATCTTTCAATTCCAAAATAAGAGAGCACATTCTAATATGTTGGGGTTAGTTTTCTTAAATAAATCAAGAATTCAATGCCTGGTACTTTGTTACTTTATATGTTTTCTTTTAATTTATATCTATATATACATAAACATACGTATATACTTATATATGTGTGTTGTGAGGATGTGTGTTATATACCTGTATAATGTATATTTACATATTCCTTCTAAGCATAGTTCATTCTGACAACTAGATACAGTGAATATTCCAGTTCCTGGAGCAGATAAGATGTGTTGATTAGCATACAGAGCCACTCATATGTCATGTGAGATACTTTCATCAGAGTAAACCCATTAATTGTTCTGCAACATAGTGATTTCCTTAACGGATTGCTGGGACAACACACAGTGACAACTTCACACTGTATGTACCTACTTGTCCATCAGTCAATATAATCATAATGTCATCCTCAGCAGTAAAGGCTCCTTAGTTCTAGAGTTCTACAGACCAACATGCAGGAATGTGAGGAAATGTCAACAGACTAAGGGCTGAAAGTCATCCTCTCCTCTCCATTTACACACATCACATGGGAAGAGGTTTCTTTACATGTATGCTGGACAAATGTGTTTTTTTGCCTACCGTAAATGTATACCACAAACTGCATGAAAATCATGAATAATTACCTTAAAGTACTTATAATGGTACACTGTAGGAAGCCAAAAACTATAAAAAATGTTCTGACATTGTATGTTTGACTCTGCTGCTTAACATGGAACCCATTCCACATTAAAAGCAATATTTTCACTTTTTGCAAGAGACAAAAACAAAAACAAGTTACCTCTGTCATGAGTGGAGATCCAAGAATTGCCAAAATTTGTATATGTTTTTGACCTTGAGAAGTGGAAAACTTTTGGTACAACTGATAGTCTAGAAACTCTGAAATTACAGGAATTTGAAATATTATTTTTGTAAACTTTTAATAGTGTGGGATAAAGAGGTTGTCAATTGTAGATAAATTATGTTAACTTACAGTTTATATTTTAGTTCTAGTCTTTAGAAAGCATTATTTTCAATATGTACTATTTACCACAGTATAAGTAAGGTAAAGAAAAATTTGCAAATGAATAGCAGAGCTGAAGAAAATACCAATTTTATATGTTATTTTAAGTAACTAAAAAGATTATGAAGTTCAACATGTAAAATTCTACTAGAATGTCACCAGGAATAAAATGAGTATTTTAATTTTTTGGTGAACTTGTTCTATATGTTAAAAGTGATTATTTTGTATAAAAACAAATAAAATTGTTGAAGGAGGTACCCAAAAGGATGACATTGGATATACGAGTATGCCAATGTGTGATGTTAGTGGGAGGTTATATAAAACTATATTAAATGTGCTTTATGATAAAGTAACATGACATATAAAAAAGAGCCGGTGCTTGTTACATAAGAATGCCAATAGTAATATTTATAAATATAAATAACATTTGACATTTTATGGTTTATATCATAAAGTATATATTTAAATGTGCTATAATTTATAAAATGATATTTTGAAATAATATTTTGAAAATAACTTACAGTAATAATAGCATGAATAGTATATTTATATTAATTTAGTATAAATGTATAATTATATTCAGAAATTTGGAAACAAAAATAATATTAGATGTTACTTCTTTATGCTTCTTTTTTGGTCAGTCATGGGGCCTGAACTCTGGGCCTGGGAGCTGTCCCTGAGCTCTTCAGCTCAAGGCTAGCTCTCTACTACTTGAGCCATCGCACCACTTCCAGCATTTTTTGTTTATATGGTGGTGAGGAATCAAACACAGGTCTTTTTGCATGCCAGGCAAGCACTCTACCATTGAGCTACCTTCTCAGCCCATAGATCTTATTTCTTTATGATACAATTTATTCTATTTTGTAAATTTTATGTATTAATTGGGTTTTTAAAATAGAAATATAATCATTTATTAGTTTCTTAATGACACAAAATGAGTTTAAATAAAAACTTATGTTCATCTTTCTGATATAATTTGTAACTTCCAATTAGATTTCCTGGCTCTAAGTGATATAACTCTCAATGCTAAGTGGCTGTTTTGGTCAGCTTCCATCTCTGTGATGAAATATAGGAAAAGTAACTGCTTAAATGAGGATATGATTATTTTGGCTTTTTTTGGCTTATTTTTTCAGAGGATTCCATCCATAGGCAGCAGTCTCCTTTGTACATGACAAGCTAGAAATTGTGGAGGAAAGTATGTGGCATAGCAAATATGCTCTTCTCATGACATGTAGACAGTAAAGAAAGAGGAGAGAATGGGGCCCCAAAGAACCTTTAAAGTCATTTTCTCAGTAATCTAAGTTCCTTCTATGAACCTCTTCACCCAACAATTCTTCAATGGCCCAATAGTGCCAAAGCCTGGCAATGAGGTATCTACAGTACTTGCCATGACTAATACTTTTTTCAAAATGATGCAATTTAAGACCTTCTGCTTCTTGTTATTTTGTCTAAACTATGGTTTGAGAAAAAGGTTTGAATCATATTTTAAATAAATAGCTTTGCTTCTCCTCTAATCTTCATATGAAGCAGATATATTCAGTATTCTCCCTAAGAATTACATTTGGCATTATTATAATTACATAAATGTAATGATGTATTTATATCAAAATAACCTATAAAATATAATGAAAAATTGAAAAGCAAGCCAGGCACTGTTCGTTCATGTCTGCAATCCTAGCTACCAGGAAGCTGTGATCTGAGAATTGCAATTTGGCAATTTAAATCCATCCCAGGCAAGTTAAGTCCATTAAACATATACATGTTATCATAATCAAAGTGATGTAGAGAGGGATTACATTGACATAAGTTAGGTAATTTCTTTTTGAACAGCATCACTGCTTCACTAGATCTCTCCCAGTTTTTCCCTCCCATACCCCTTCCCAAGTTCATTTTTGTTTTCAAGAGATCATTTTCAGCATAGTTTCTAGTAAGTATCAATGCTGCATTTTTTCACCCTTTGTCTCTTCTTTTTGTGACCACCTTGTAAGGTGGTGACAAAAGTAAAGCAAGCAAAAACAGCACAGTGGGTTGTAAAAGATAAAAAAGTACAGCAGGAACTAATAAATGATAAAGGCCTCTAGATATGTATATAGTGAGACCAAAGGACGATATTCTTAGGAAAGGATCACAAAGGCTGAATAGCTATGTTCCTATGATCATATAAAATAATATTTATAAAAATAAACTCCAAAAATGGAAATGTGAGTTTTCCACCCCCCACTTTGTTTCTGGTTTTGTCCATGAAACACTTATCTGCTTTAACAACAACAACATGAACAGCAATAAGAGCCTGAAATGGATTTGTGGTTTAAATGGTAGAGCACTAGCCATGAGCATGAAAGCCCAAGGTTAGCACCCAGGCCATGAGTTAAGCTGTATGAGTGGTAACAATAGCAAGAGTAAAAAAAGAACAAAGGGAAGTTTTGAGAGAGAGAGAGAGAGAGAGAGAGAGAGAGAGAGAGAGAGAGAGAGAGAGAGAGAGAGAGAGAGAGAGAGAGAAATGAAGGCAAAAGTTTTAGTGAAGCCACTTTAACGTATTTATAACAGCATATTAACAAATGTCTAGTCAAATTTCAAACATAATTTTAAAATACTTTATTCACTCATGTGAACTTTAAAAAGAGGTCACAATGTTTTCACAAATGAATGATGGCATTCTATTAAATAGTGACACATTAGCATTTACACACGTCTTATAAAATTTTACTTTGATGGAATAACATAAACTTAAAAGTATTTGTTATCATGAAGTCCTAGCCATCAAGTCAATTACTAAATATGGGGCTCTTCTATCTAAAATTGTTTGCAATTAAATTTTTATCTTCTTTATCTTTTTCTTAAAAACTAGTGGCTTATAATTTTTGTGGCATACAATTCAATATAGTATGCTAACTGTGTTTTCTTGCAAACAGAAGAGAGATGGGGATGGATCTGAGATATGTAATTTCATCAACAACTTCAAAATGTTCATAAAATATCTGAAACGCCATGCTCATATTCATAACACTATTCTCTTTTTACATGACATAATCAAAAGAAACTTATACAATTTTTTGGAATAAAATTATTTGGAATAAAAATCATTTAAAAAACAAAGCAACATATACAGAGGAAGTAATTCAGTTCTTCTGATTTTAATATGACATGTTGAACTTTTACAATATGTATTTTAAAAATTTAATTTTATTGTCAAGATTATGTACACAGGGGTTACTGATACATATGTAGTGTGTGCATTTCTTGTCAAACTTGTTACCCCCTCTTTGAATTTTACTACATGGATAGGGAAATACCTTTTTTCTGTTGCAATATATGCTTTACTTGGAAGAAAAAATTTAAAGGTGAAATTTAAACTCTGTGAATATATGACTCCCATTCCCAAGCTTAACTCATCCATATCAAAGCTTCTTTAATAGTTTTCCAGCCCCCCGCCCCAACTTCATGATCTTTCACAGACTACCATCAACACAAGTTTACCTTCTAAGCTGCTGTTTATCACGTCATTGTGACTGTACTGATTGGCTGGGCCTCTAGGTGGCCAGGCCAACGTTTGGCACAATTTCAGATCTCAGCAAAAATGCCTAAAAGAAGATAGCAACACTGATTGTCTTTTACAAATGAGAAATCTAATGTAAAACACATATCTACTTTTTCTAATTACTATTATTAAAAACAACTAATAATCATGTAAAATTAATAATAACACATTTATTTAACAAATTTCAATCTGTAAACAATGTCAAAACACTGAGATATTTTACTTAAACTTAATTTTTATCATCTTCAAAATCCACTCTATTTTTTACTTATACCACTTTCCAGTAAGAAGTCCTGCAGAAGTCCTGGACTGGCTAACATCAATTTTCTTTTTGTCTGTCACACGGCTTGAACTCAGGGTCTGGGCACTGTCCTTGAGCTCTTTTTTGCTTAAAGTTAGTGCTCAAGCACTTTGAGACACAGGGCCATGTCTGGTTTTCTGGTGGTTAATTGGAGATAAAAGTCTCATGGGGACTTTTCTGCCAGGGCTGACTTTGAACTGTGATCCTGAGATCTGAAGCTCCTCAGTAGCAAGGATTATAAGCAAGATCTATCACTGCTCAGTCTGGCTAAAGTCTTATAAGAACCTGGTGGCTCATGACTGTTATCCTTACTACTCAGCAGGCTGAGATCTGAAGACACTGGTTCAAAGCCAGACTGGGTAGGAAAGTCCTGGAGACTCTTACCTCTGATTACCACCCCAAAACCAGAAATGGAGCTCTGTCCCAAGGTAATAATGCCAGCATTGAGCAAAAATGCTTAAGGACAATTCCAAGACTCAGCAACAACCAAAAGTAATTATTTTAAAAAGGAGAAAAGAAAAACATAAGTAAAATAAATGTAATGCTGCCTCTCTCCACTTCTGGTTCTTAAACCCCTTTCTATAGGACTGTGATTCTCAGGACTTAAGAGGTTGTGAAGAGTAAGATGCATGAAAAATAGCTAATGAGATTCATAGTGTGTCTCCTCTATGCTGATTTTCTGGCTGAGTTAATGCAAAGGAATAGTATGTCTCTAAATTTCAACTTCTTTTTTTTAAACCTCAGAATTTGCCTTATTTAGTTATAATTTGTCTTCTAAGGCTGTATTTCGTCTTCACTTTGTTTCTCTATGCTTGACTTTTTAAAGCAATATAAAATATAATAATAATAGGAGAAAATCAAAATAAGAAACAGTTACTTGAGCCTCAGTCATTACTAATCAAGGCAAAATAAGCATTATATATAAATGGAAAATAAATGTTTGAGATAGAGAATAATTGGGTATAGAAAATTTTAATATAGTAATTAAAGGAAATTCTATAATTAAAATAAATATTATAAAATGCAGTATCTGCTCTGTGCTAGAGGCCAACTAATTATTTTCAGCTATGAAACAACACTCATTGTTTTAGTTATTCATTGATCACTTTTATTACTTCATTCTTTTTAGCAAATGCTTATAGAAAATGAGTAATATGAGGTATTCTATATACAGAGGTAAATGATACAATATGCCTAACTTTATTATTTAATTTTTCCTGGTAGGTTTGTTCAATATAACATACAGAATACCAATGTCACATAATTGCTCTACTAACATTACCACAATTTGTAAGACTAGAGTGATGATTGTTTGGTCAAGAGGCACCATATGTTCGGTGACTGAAGAAATAAGTTTAATTCTTAAATAATATGAGTAACATAAAAGATGGAAATCAAATGTGAAAAGTTTGGAAATCAGAGACAATGATTTCTGAGCCTATATAGATTGATCAGTTTATGTGTAATAATGTTATAGAGAGACAGTAATAGTGACTGAAGTGTTAGCCAACTGAGGTTATCAGGATCACAGTGATCTATCAACACTACATCATCCAGTCTGTTGTGTAACAAAAGCACTTTGTAAGACACAGTCTGAGATTTGGAAGCAGAACACATGCTAATTGGTCCACATGAGACATAGACCCTTGACCTTGACCTCATAAACACCAAACTCTAAGCTGCAAAGGCTTCTAATTGAAACCAGCTCCAAGTAATGCTCATTCCTCTTACTGCCTTATTTCTATATTAAAAATATATAGTACAGAGAAATGTTCTAATATTAATCTGTGCAGATATTGCACGAACAATTTACTTTAGCTATTCTTATCAAGATTTCAAAATCAGGTGCTTAAAAGATAATATAGTTGATAATACAGTGCATTGTATGCATACATTAGCTTCGTGATTTGAGTTTAAAAATCCAAAATCTAAAATTTTACCAATGAATTGTATTAATTATATTAATTATATGCTTAGAGATTAAGAATATGCTTCCTTGGTATAATTTTCCTTGTCCTGTTAAAGTAGTGTGTTTTTGGTAACACATGTTAAATATATGCGAGATTATAGAAAATTTGATAGACATGGGAAATGTGTAAAACTTCACAGATGCTGGGTGCGGGTGGCTCACACCCTAGCTACTCAGGAGGCTGAGATCTGAGGATGGCCGTTCAAAACAAGCTTGGGAAGGAAAGTCCGTAAGATTCATATATCCAGTAAAACCTCTAGAAAAATCTGGAAGTGGTACTGTGGTTCCAGCAGTAGAGCACTTGACTTGAGCTGAAGAGTGCAGGGTCAGCACCCTAGCCCAGAGTTCAAGCCCCAAGACCGACCAAACAAACAAAAAAAACCTTCACAGATATACATTTTCGTTTATCCAGCATTGTGTTCCACCCTCCAGAAAAAAATAAATGACTTTACATTTTATTTTAACATGAGACAGGTACTATGTAATATTTTTTTTTATTTTATTTGAGAACATACTGTACAGAGGGGTTACAATTACATGGGCAGGATAATGAAAATATTTCTAAACAAGCATTGCAGCCTCCTCCTTTGTTTACCCTTCACCTCCCTTCCCAGCCGCCCCTCTCCCCCCCACCTAATCATACCCCACTCACCCCCCCACACCGACATTGTAAAGCTGGTTTAGACATGACATTTTGTACTTCTCATTGTTGCAACAGGTCCACCTGAATCCTTAAACGACTTGTTTGTCCCCATCTCCTCCACATGTTATACTGACATCAAATATAGTGAAAGCGGGGGTTACACTGTGGGGGAGGGACATACAAAGCAACAAAGAAATAATCTTATAAATGTGTTAGAAACACATGCATGAAAGAAACGAAAACATTAAAATACATATTTAAGGGTTCATTTTCCTAACATCACATTATCTGACCTTTTCTGCTTGACTCATACCTATACTAGATATTGCAAATAAGGGAAACCATGGGACCTATGTTTCTTTGGGCCTGGCTTACTTCACTTAATATAATTTTTTCCAAGCCTTTCCATTTCCTAACAAATGGGGAAATGTCATTCTTTCTGATGGAGGCATAGAATTCCATTGTGTATATATACCACATTTTCTTGATCCATTCATCTACTGAGGGGCATCTGGGTTGGTTCCATATCTTAGCTATGGTAAATAATGCTGCAATAAACATAGTTGTGCTGGTAGCTTTAGTGTGGTCTTGTTTGTAAACATTTGGGTAAATGCCCAAAAGTGGGATTGCTGGATCATAGCGGAGATCTATGTGAAGTCTTTTGAGGAACCTCCATACTGCTTTCCAAAGTGGCTGAACAAGTTTACATTCCGACCAACAATGAAGTAAGGTTCCTTTCTGTCCACATCCCCTCCAGCATCTGTTGTTGTTAGAGTTCTTGATTTTTGCTTTTCTAACTGGAGTGAGGTGATATCTCAATGTTGTTTTGATTTGCATTTCTTTTATGGCTAGGGATGTTGAACATTTCTTCATGAGTCTATTGGCCATCCTTCTTTCTTCTTGAGAGAAGCTTCTCTTTAAGTCTTTCGCCCACTTATTTATTGGGCAGTTGTTTCTTTGAGGATTTGTTTTTGGGTGGTTTAATTTTTTGAGTTCCAAGTATATTTTAGATATGAGACCCTGAGACCCTTGTCCGTTGTATGGCTAGTAAAGATCTTCTCCCAATCAGTGGGCTTTCTATTGATCTTGCTAGCTATGTCATTTGCCCTGCAGAAGCTCTGCAACCTTATGCAATCCCATTTGTCCAAACTTTCTTTGATTTGTTGTGTTTCCGGGTCTCTATTCAGAAAATTTTGGCCTGAGCCAAGGAGACCTAGGGTTTCTCCTATTCCATCCTGTAATGTTTTCAGAGTGTCTGCTTTGAGTTCAAGGTCTTTGATCCATTTGGAGTTGATTCTGGTGCAGGGTGATATATAAGGATCTAGCTTTAGTTTTCTACATGTAGTTAACCAATTTTGCCAGCACCATTTATTGAAGAGGCTGTCTTTCTTCCATTCTATTGTTTTAGCTTCCTTATCGAAGATTAGATGGCTATAGGTCTGTAGGTTCATTTCTGGGTTTTCAATTCTATTCCATTGGTCCTGAGGTCTGTTCTTATGCTAATACCAAGCTGTTTTGATTACTATGGCTTTATAGTAGAGTTTGAAATTTGGTATTGATATTCCTCCAGCAGTGCTCTTTCCGATGAGGAGCATTTTTGCTATTCGGGGACTTTTATTGTTCCATATGAATTTTTGGATTGCCTCTTCTATTTCCTTGAAGAATGAGGGTGGAATTTTGATAGGTATCGCGTTGAATTTGTAGATAGCCTTGGGAAGTATTGCCATTTTCACGATGTTAATCTTGCCAATCCAGGAGCATGGGAGGTTTTGCCATTTTTTAACTTCTGTATTGATTTCCTTTTTCAAGATTTTAAAGTTTCCATCATAGAGGTCCTTCACTTCTTTAGTTAAGTTAATTCCTAGGTATTTTATTTTTTGTGGGGCTATTACAAATGGAGGTGCTTTCGTAATTTCAGCCACACTTTTCTCATTGTTGGCATACAGAAAAGCCATTGATTTTGGGGGGTTAATTTTTAACCTGCTACTTTGCCAAAGTTTTGAATCAGCTTGAGTAATTTGGGAGTGGAGTCTATGGGATTCTTTAAATACAAGATCATGTCATCTGCAAAGAGGGAGAGTTTTATTTCTTCTTTCCCTATTTGGATCCCCTTTATGTCTGCATCTTGTCTTATTGCTGTAGCTAGGCATTCTAATACTAGATTGAAGAGAAGTGGAGAGAGTGGGCATCCTTGTCTTGTTCCTGAGTTAAGAGGAAATGGCTTTAGTCTTTCACCATTAAGTATAATGCTGGCTGTAGGTTTGTCATATACAGCCTTTATTGTATTGAGGAATGTTCCATGGATTCCTAATTTTTCCAAAACCTTCATCATGAAGGGGTGTTGGATTTTGTCGAATGCTTTTTCTGCATCTATTGAGATTACCATGTGGTTCTTATTATTGCTCCTGTTGATGTGATGAATAATATTAATTGATTTGCGTACATTGAACCAGGTTTGCATCCCTGAAATGAATCCTGTTTGATCATGGTGTATGATTTTTTGGATGAATTGTTGAAGTCGATTGGCCAAAATTTTGTTGAGAAGTTTTGCATCAATGTTCATCAAAGAAATGGGTCTATAGTTCTCTTTCTTTGATGAGTCCCTGCCTGGTTTTGGGATGAGGGTTATGATGGCTTCATAGAATGTGTTCGGTATGAGCTTTCTCTTTCAATTTCCTTGAAGAGTTGGAGGAGTATTGGTGTGAGCTCTGCTTTGAAGGCCTTGTAGAATTCCGCTGTAAAACCATCTGGTCCTGGACTTTTCTTAGCTGGGAGGTCTCTTATTGCTGTTTCTATTTCAATGCTTGATATGGGCCTGTTATGTTGGTTTAACTCATCTTGGTTTAGTTTTGGCATGTCAATATTTGCTAAGAAAAGGTCCATTTCTGTCAAGTTCTCAAACTTATTAGCATAAAGTTTAGAGAAGTATTCCCTTATAATGTTCTGAATCTTGGTTGTTTCCGTGGTGATGTTTCCATTCTCATCTCTGAGTTTATTAATTTGGGTGTGTTCTCTTCTTATTCTGATAAGATTTGCTAAGGGTCTGTCAATTTTGTTAAGTTTTTCGAAGAACCAACTCTTTCTTTTTTTGATTCTTTCTATAGTTTTTTTGGATTCTAATTCATTTAATTCTGATTTAATTTTGATTATTTCTTTCCGTCTACTGGATTGGGGTTTATCTTGCTACTCTTTTTCAAGGAGGTTTAAATGTGTCATTAAATTGTTAGTTTCAGATCTCTCCAATTTATTGATGTAGGAGATCAGAGCTATGAACTTGCCTCTGAGTACTGCCTTTGCTGTGTCCCAGAGGAGCTGGTAATTTGTGTGTTCATTTTTGTTGAATAGCATAAACATTTGAATTTCCTTTCTAATCTCTTCCATGACCCACTCATGATTCAGCAGTGTGTTGTTCAGCCTCCATGTGATACTGGACTTTCTTTGGTGGCTTTTGGTGTTGAGTTCTAATTTTATTCCCTTGTGGTCAGAGAGAATGCAAGGTATAACTGCAATTTTTCTGAATTTAGACAAGTTTGCTTTGTGGCCTAAAATGTGGTCTATTTTAGAAAACGTTCCATGTGCTGCTGAGAAGAACGTGTATTCTGATGCTGCTGGGTGAATGTTCGGTAAATGTCTGGTAAGTCTATTTGATCTATTCAGCTGTTTAGATCTGCGGTTTCTCTGTAGAGTTTTTGCCGAGTTGATCTATCTAGTGGGGAGAGTGGTGTGTTAAAATCCCCCAAAATTAATGTCTCTTGATCTATATGAGATTTGATTGAAAGTAGTGTTTCTTGGATAAATTTGGGTGCTCCATTGTTTGGCGAATAGATATTTAGAATTGTAATATCCTCCTGAAGGAGAGATCCTTTAATTAGTATGTAGCGACCTTCTTTATCTCTTCTCACGAATTTTAATTTGAAGTCTATTTTATCTGATATTAGGATTGCAACTCCCGCCTGTTTATGAGGGCCGTTTGCTTGGTAGATTTTGTTCCAGCCTTTAACGTTGAAAATGTGTTTGTTTTTATGGGCAAGATGTGACTCCTGCAGGCAGCAGATAGAAAGGTCTTGTTTTTTAATCCAACTAATTGGAGAGTTCAGTCCGTTAACGTTAAGAGATAGTACTGAGAGATATTTGGCAGTTCCTGCCATGTTATCCACTTTCTGGGGGCTGTGAAAACTGGGTTCTTCCTAAGGTTCTTGGATTCTCAGTTTGGGTGCAGTTTCTTCGCCTTTGTTGCGGTCTTGTTGGTTTTTTATGTGTAGGACATGTTTAAGAATCTTTTGTAGGGCTGGTTTGGTGGAGATGTATTGTTTCAATTTTTCTTTGCTATGGAAGGTTTTTATTTGGCCTTCAGTTATGAAGGAGAGTTTAGCTGGGTACAGTATTCTTGGTTTATAGTTGTTTGTTTTTAGGGCATGGCATATGTCATTCCAGACTCTTCTTGCTTTGATTGTCTCTGCTGAGAAGTCTGAGGTGATTCTAATTTGTTTCCCTTTAAAGGTGATTAACCTTTTCTCCCTGACAGCTTTAAGGATCTTTTCCTTGGTCTGAGTTGATCCTGTGTGGATTATAATGTGATGGTGGGATGTCCTATTCTGGTCTGGTCTATTTGGGGTTCTAAAGGCTTCTTGTATCTGAATAGGCCTATCTTTTTGCATGTTTGGGAAGTTGTCTGCTAGTATCCTGTTAAACAAATTTCCTAGACCATTAACTTCTGTTTCTAGGTGCTCCTGTACACCCATTATCCTTAGATTAGGCCTTCTGATGGTGTCTTCCAAGTGTTGGATAGATCTATCATATTTCTTGCACTTGTCTTGGATGGTTGTATGTTCTTTCTCTTTAGTATCTAGGCTGTCTTCAATCCCTGAGATTCGATCTTCTGCATGGTCTAACATGCTGTCAAGACTCTCTACTTTGTTTTTTATCTCTTTTCCTTCTAATTGGTCAGCTTTGATGGCTTCAAGTTCTTTGTTGAAGCTCTGTTTTAGGTCTTGTATGAATTTCTTTACTTCCTTAATTTGGTGCTAGTGTTTGTTCTCTAATCACTTAGTTGATTGGTTATGGTTTCTTTGGACTCCCATTCCTTCTGTTGGGTTCCATTCAGCATTCCCTTTGTGGTCTCCCTGACTTCCTTCAGCTCTTTGTTAATGGATTCCATGAATGCCTTTAGTGATCTTTGTGTATTCTCTACCTGGTCTCTCAATTCCTGAATTACTCTTTGATTAGCTTCCTCCCGTCTGTGGGACTCCTGCAGTTCTCTTTGAGTGTTCTCAGCCTGCTCACACCATTCCTCCCTTTCTCTTTGTGTATTCTCAAGTTGTTCATGCAAATCCTGTATCAGTTTTTGAGTAGCTTCCTCACGCTTATGATATTCCTGTATAAACTTCTGGGATGCCTCCTCTCTCTCCCTATCACGCTCATACAGAGTCCTTTGTACATTATCAAACTTCTCATTTATCATGTTTGCCGGTAGTGTTTGTAGAGCTATTTGGGAACTCTCCTCTGGATTATTCTTTATCTGTTCTAATCCCTGATTCTCAGGATTGGGAATTGAGATACCCGAATTTGCCATTTTTCTTGTGTTTTTCCGGCTTACTCTGCCCATTTGAGATGAAGATAGCACCAGTTTTGTGCTAGAACACTATCTTAAGGCAAGCATCAACCAAAGTTTGCATTTGTACAGTCAATAGTCTACAGATACAATCTAGTTCAACAGATACATCTATTCAACATCAAACAACTATATGTTAAAGGACTTCGAACCACAGAAAAGAATTTGGAAAACCAGAAATTATTAGGATTAGGGAGAGATGTGGGTAAAAAATAGGAATAGATTGGTGTGGGGAGGCACAGGGAGAGTTAACTATGTCCTAATCACAATGCAGGAAATGGGTTGGGTAGGATGCAAGTATAGAGAGAGAGAAAAGGAAGAGATGGAAAGGGGAATGAAAAGAGACCAGAAAAAAAATAGAAACATAAAAATTAATGTTATTATAGAGATTAAAAGACCATCTATTTAGAGAGGAATGTGAATATGTTGAGAGAAAGGGAGGGACATAGAGGAGATGTGAAAAACTTTAAGGATGGGAAAGGGAGAAGAAAATATCAGAAGTTCAGTAGAGCTAGACAAAAAACAAAAAGATGATTAAGAAAGACAGAAAAAGAGAAAGAAGACAAGAAAAGAAAGGAAAACGCTCATTTATATATTCCTAAAATAAAAATTATAAGAGGAGAAAAAAAAGTTACTGGAAAATAATTATTTTTTCAGAAGAGGCAAAAATTAAATATTAATAAAAGTTTTAGAAGAGAAAAAATTTGTTATATATATAAGGTAACAAAAAAACAAAAAACAAACAAAAAAAGAAAAGAAGAAGAAGAAGAAGAAAAAAAAGTCCTTTGATTTTTTTTTGGGGGGGGAGGGGTGGGAAGAATCCTGTATCTCCCCTTTGTCTGTAGCCAGCCTCTTGTTGGAGTCTCTGGTCAGCTTGAGGTCCTGTGGCTTGATTGGTTTCTTAAGTTGGTTTGTTGGAAGAGGCAGAAAAATGCTCTGCTTTACCCAAGATTTTGAGATCCCCCTCCCAGGTTAGTTTTCTGGGACTGTGATCAGCTTTGAGAATCACAAAAGAGGGGGATGCAGTGATGAGGCTAGGTTCTGGATAGAGTTGAGGCCTTTCAACAAACAGTAGCTTTTCCCTGGGGCTATTTTGTGATAAAACTCACAGTGCCCAGCCTGGAGCCGTTCTCAGGATTTCTGTTTTTCAATTGATTGTGGTGGCTGCTAGAGGGAGGGGCAGCCTCTGGCTCTGGTTACCCAGTGGGGAAAGCCACTCCAATGGCTGGTGCCTGAGCTGGGTGACTTTTCCCTGGATGGAGCTGAGTCTGGCAGGTCACTTCGCCATTAAGTTCTTGTGACCTGCTAAATGACTCGTTTTATTCCAAGGCCTGAGCTGGAGCTAGCAGCTCCTCCAAGCTTTGTCGGTATCCAAGATGGAGATCACCGGTGCTGGGGGGGTAGGGGTGGCCTTCCCTCCTCTGCTCCCTGAGAAGGAGTGAGGACGCCGAGTCTTGGATCCTGGGTCATCTCTGGTCTGCAAACTGCAGGATGAAGATGTCCGTTCCTTGTTGGTTCTTGTTGGTGTTGAGAAGAATCCGCTCGTCTGCTGCATCTGGCTCCTTAGTCCCGGACTCTCTGTGTCTCAGGTATGACCCCACGGCGGTGTTCTCCGCCGCGACCCTGCCGCCGCAGCAGGAGCTGCTGGCAGGCACTCAGATGTGTCTCCTTGGCTTCCCCTCTCTTGTCTAACTCTCTGTTCTGTGATGGCACACTTGGTGTGATTCTCTGGCTTAGGACTGTTCACTGGAACTCTAAAACTGCTTTCTATGTGAGAGCTTGTTCAGATTCCAGCTTCTCCTCCGCCATCTTCCCGGAACTCCAAGAGCTGAATTGTCTCAAGTCGATGAAGGCCAACCGTAGCGTGTCCTCCTGGAACCCAGGCATCGGGCTGGATCTGGCAAACTCTAGGCAACTGGGACATCTGGAAGAGGTCACATCTGCATCCACTGAGGTCACATCTTAATCTGTGGTACTATGTAATATTAACTCCTGTCTGTGCGTGTGCACATGCGCACACATGCACATCCATGTGTGTTTAAAAAGTGTTGGTTGTTGATAAATGAAGTAGTTACAGTTCCATAAGAAAAAGAAATGTTTACATAGGCAGTTCATATTTTTGAATCGACTTCTTAAAATACCACACAAACCATGAAAATTTTTCTAGATTGGGTATTTAATGGTGAAATCAAGGGGAAAATACATAGTAGTGCATGAAAACACTAAATGTTGTGCAGGGAAAAAGTCGATTTTTTCATCCTTCTGTAGAAAGTTTCTATCTGTAGAAGCCAAATACAAAGATGCAGTTTTCTTAGTACCAAAGAGAGTACAAAACGTAAATTAAATTCTGTATATTATTAGTAAGTGAGTATAAATATTTGTTAATTGAACTACAAACATACTCGTTTGTCTGAATTCCATCATAAACCAATAATTTCATTAATAAACATTGTGAGAGGGGAGGCTTTACCACTATAAGGTTTGTATTTATTTCTTTGTTTTATTTTATTTTTCATTTTTTTCAGCCATCAATACAGAAACCAGAGTAATATCTATAAAAGTAAAAATTCTGGTAAGGGGTAACAATGCTTGATAAGAAATGTACTCATTACCTTGCCCATATAATTGTAACCCCTCTGTATGGTATTTTCACAGTAAAAAAAAAACTATCAATTAATTTCTTCTCAAAAGCTTTCAAAGTCTAGGTGTGAAGATTCATTCTTGCTAACCTAACTTTTTGGGAGGTGAATATAGGAGGGTTTTATTCTGAAACTGGCTGCAAACTTAACTGAGATCCCCTATTTTAAATAATAACTAATATACAAAAGATTCAGAGAATATCTGTACACCTATTAAACAGAAGGTCATGAGTTCAAACAGCAAGCCTGACTCTCCATAAAAATTTCATTTGAATGATTTGGGGAGTTTTGATTGAGATCACATTATAACAATAGATGAGCTTTTGACATCTTTTACAATATTGAGTTTTCTGACTCATGAGTACAATTTCTCTCTCCTATGTAGGTCTTTCATAACTTGTCTAAGTTCTAACAGTCTTCATTGTCAAATTTATGTTCTTATTTCATTAAATTAATCCCTAAGAGCATTGCATTTTATGTTCTTGTAAGACATTGTTTAAATTTTGATGTATTTGCTTTTTGAAATACAAATATGTATGGTATATGTATATTTTCTACGAATAATGTGAACCCATTTAAAAATTAGCACAATTTAAGGTTCTATAAGACTTTACAGATAGATAAGTGAACCATGGGCTAATAAAATTAATTTTTAAGAAAACTCTCTATGTATAATCACATTCCTGACCTGGTTCAATAGCTGATACCTCCATTAAATATTAATATCTACAGGCTGTGTAACTTACATAATTACATCACATTCCTTTCTGATACTTAATATGTTTCACCTGTCTTTTCTCATGAGCAAATTTCATGGACAACAGATATTTTGTTTATTCTTTGAAACTACTTTAAATTTATAACTTATTATTTTTTATTCCCAATGAGTATCTTTCATTCTATATCAATATTTTAATATTATTTTACACATGTTTAGGTCATGTGAATCTGAACCAACATTTTAAGACTCAGAATTCTTTAAAATAGTTGATGAAATAATTCTATTCTAGCAATGGATATTAGAGTTATAGGTACTGATTAGCTATACATAGATATAGATTAGAGATGGATAGATAGATGATGTAATTATGACTATCAAATATATAAATGTCCTAACTTTTTTATGTTGGTACTAGAGCTTGAATTCTAAATTAGATTTTTGGCTGAAGGCTGGCTCTCTCCCTTTTGAGCCACTCCTCTATTTCTAGCTTTTTGCTTGCTAATTGAAGTCAGCGAATGGAATCTGTCTATCTTAGTGAACTAGCATCAAGAGCTATAAAAAATATACATTAAGCAGGACATTTTGCCTTAGTTGATTGATACTCTTGCAAACTCATTTTCTAGCAATGATTTGGCCAAAAGACACAGACATTACAAACATACTTAAAAATCAACCAGACAGTTCAGTCATCTTTAAAAAGAAATGAAACATAAATATATTACAGAGCCTCCCTCCTATAATGAAAATAGAGATGACATTATATTTTACTATCATTAAATTTCATTATTGGAAATTTGTCAAATACTGCAAAGATATATGTTTAAACACAAAAGTAAATATTAAACAGGTGACATTTTTCAAGCTCTGGTTCAGCTCCCCTGCTCAGAGAAACACTATATTAAATACTCATGAAAATGTCTTTATTTCATTAAGTTTCATTTACATATTTTCTATCTGAGATTAATTTTTATGCATTCTAAATTGCTGAGTGTACTTGTGTAGATAGTTAACTTTTTCATTATGTATGTGACATACTGAATTTTTTATTTGCTAAGTATTTGCTTACAATGAGTGTTTTATAGGTGATGAGATAAGAATTCAGCAGAATATTAAAAATATTTCATTGACCACAAACCTGTAGTTCTGCTAATAGTGAACCCTAATATATGACATGAACTATATGCAATAATGTATCAATATAGGTTCATCAATAGTAATAAATACACTACTATGATGAGGACTATGTATTGTGAGGAAAGTCAGAGTTGTGCAAGGAGAAATCAAAAATCAAAAATAATTGGCCATATAAAAATAATTTATTTTAAATATAAGCAATAAAACCATGTAAAGTATTATTGCTTTAAAAATAACATATTCTGATATTTATTAAATTACATTAGAAAAAAATATTTAAAGGAAGTTTTCAAGCTATGTTTGATCCTATGTTTCAAAGATAGCCTATAAAAAAGCAATTATTTTAATATTACTTGAATGT
This sequence comes from Dipodomys merriami, assembly GCF_024711535.1. Lineage (NCBI taxonomy): Eukaryota > Metazoa > Chordata > Mammalia > Rodentia > Heteromyidae > Dipodomys > Dipodomys merriami. Next base: position 998,460 of record NW_027203382.1, read on the forward strand.
TTTACTATATTAAATCTTACATAACTTTTCACAAAGAATAGTTGGAGGATGGTGGAAGAGAATCTGGGTGCTAAGCAAGCTTTTGCACAGAAACCAGTTTTAGTGTTCCAGTAAAAAGTTCAAGGCTAGAGAGTCACATCAAGTGTGTCATCATATTACAGTGAGTTTGGCCACAGAAGAAACATCCAGGCAGTTTGGTTAAGGAGATAGATTTGAGCACTTGCCATTATCCAGTTCCCATATCAACAGAGAGAGCTTGGGACCAAGGCTCCAGAGAAGGTGAGTGAGCAGATTCTACTCACTGCCAACAGGAACTGACAAGGAGCAGATATGTTCATCCTGCTGATCATAAACAGTTGCACACTATGGATGACCTGGAAACCAAGGGAAAGCTGTGAGCACCCTCAAGACCTCCTCACTCCTCATGGAGAAGCGATGGGAAGGTAGACCCTCCCCCACTGAAGAAGAACTCCATTTTTGACACTGACATATACCAGGCCAGAGCAGCTAACAGGCCTTGGGAGAAGACATTAGGAGCTATTCAACAGGTCAAACAAACCTGACATGCAGGGCTCAGCTATACCCAGGGGAAAGTTGCCCTTCCGAGGCAGAGGCAGCTCTGCCCACACAGAAGTGACTTTCTTCACTGAATAAACAGAGTCAGAGGCTGCTTCTCCCCACTGCAACGTAAGCAGCAAACCCAGTGCAGGAGGGATAAAAGAAAAACAATGGAAACTCAGTAAACATAAAAAAAATCTTTGGAATGGCTCCAGGGTGGGCTGTGTGAGTGTCTCAGGAGCGAGCCCATCAAGGAAAAGCTATTGAATTTTGATAGGCCTCAATTCTACCCATAACCTAGCCCCATTACAGCAATTCCAAACATGAGGAAACAGCCATCTCCCTCTTTTGTGTTACTCAAAGCATATCATCCTCCCATTGCACTAGCCTGGGAGGAGGATCATAAAGTGCCTGGTAAGGCAGAGCTTCTTTCTGCCTGCTCAAATAAATTGATTTAAGAAACCAATCAATCCACAGGAAAACCAAACACCACAATCACACCAGAGACTCTAAAAAGATACAGGAGAGACACAAGATTCTCCCACTCCCACTCCCCCCCCCCAAAAAAAAGATAAAAACTTTTTTCTACCTAATTATTTAAAAATAATTTTAAATTGTTTTCTTTTTCATTTTTGTTTTAGGTTTTTATTTTAGGTTACTTTATTTTAGGTTTCATTTTGATTATTAGACCTCAGCATTTATTGTGGGTATACTCAATTCATAAACCCTGTTTGTGAATTAAATTATACTATTTTTTTACTTATATCATTTTAAGTGTTTCATTTAAAAATTTTTAATTTTTTTTCCATTTTCTTTATATCTCTCCTCCTTTCCTTCTATCTTTTTCCTCTCTGAATTTAGGTCTCGGTTAAATTCCCTATCTCCTTTTCTCTCCCCACATTCCTCTAATCTTATTTTCTCCCCAAAATTCTCCCTAAACCTATTATTTTCTGATCTGCTGATTCCTTCTTTGGCTTTCTTAGACCATTGATCCATAGTAGCTTGTTGTTGAACTAGATTGTATATGTTGAACTAGATTGTATCTGCACATATTTTGACTGTTAAACAATCTATAGAACTACAGGGTTCTGGTTGATGCTTGCCTTAAAATAGTTTTCTAGCACAGAATCGGTTTTTCTTTCATACCCAAATGGGCAAAAAAAAAAAAAAAAGAGAGAGAAAAATGGCAAGTCCAGGTATCTCAAATCCCACTCATGAAAATGAGGCAACAGAGCAGTTAAGGAATAATTCAGAGGAGAGTTCCAAATATGTTCTACAAACACGATTGGTAAACATGCTGAATGAAAAGATTAAAAGCCTGCAACAGCCTCTGTATGAGAGTGCTAGGGAAATGCATGAGCATGATGAGACTAAGCAAAGATTAATACAAGAATTTCGTGAGCATGAGGAAGCCAATCACAAATTAATACAGGAATTGTGTAAGCAGAAGGAGAATAACCAAAGATTAATAGAGGCATTCATGGAATCCACAAACAGAAAGCCAGAGGAATCCATGGAGGCCACAAAGGGAATGCTGAAGGAAGCCCAACAGAAAGAAAGGGAGTCCAATGAAACTATAACCAATCAACTAAGGGATTTGAGAATAAATACTGAAAACCTAATTAAAGAGGTAAAGAAGTCCATACAAGATCTAAAATAAAGCCCCAACAAAGAATTTGAAGCCATCAAATATGACTAGTTAGAAGGAGATGATATAACAATTTTTTTAAAAAAGCAGAAAGTCCTGACAGTAGTTTAGACCACGTAGAAGATCAAAGTTCTGGGATTGAAGACAGCCTCGACATTATAGAGAAAGAATAGACAAGTATTCAAGACAAATCCAAGAAATATGATAGATCTATTCAATATTAAGAAAACATCATTAGAAGGCCTAACTTAAGGCTAATGAGTGTGGAGGAGCACCCAGAGACAGAAATTATAGTTCTAGGAAAATTTTTTTAATAGGATCATAGCAGAGAACTTCCCAAGCTTGCAAAAAATTAGGCCTATTCAGATACAAGAAGCTTTTAGAACCCCAAATAGAGCAGACCAGACCAGAATAGACATCTCATCAGCACATTGTAATCCACAGAATATCAAATGAAATGAAAGAAAGGATCCTTAAAGCTATCAAGGAGAAAGATCAATCAGCTATAAAAGGAAACCAATCAAATAACTTAAGATTTCTCAGTAGAAACAATGAAAGCAAGAAGAGCAAGAAGAGCTTGGAATCATGTATGCCATGTCCTAAAGACAAACAACTATCAAAGAAGAATACTGTACCCAGCTAAAATCACCTTCATAACAGGACAAATAAAAATCTTCCATAGCAAAGAAAAACGAAAACAACATATTTCCACAAAACCAGCCCTACAAAAGATACTTAAAGATGACCTACACAAAGAAAACCAACAAGAGCACAACACAGGCAAAGAAAGAGCCCCCAGAGAATGCAAGAATCATAAGAAAAAACTCAGATGACCCAGCCCCCAAGAAAGGCAGGAATTACCAAACACCTCTCAGTCCGAACTCTCAATATTAACAGACTTAACTCTCCAATTAAGTGACATAGATTGTCTAGTTGGATGAAAAAGGAAGATGCTTCTATCTGCTGCTTTCAAGAGACACACCTTGCCCACAATATATATATATAATCTGAAGGGGAAAGGCTGGAATAAAATCTACCAAGCAAACAGTCTATATAAACAGGTAAGAGTTGCAATCCTATTATCAGATAAAATAGATTTCAAATTAAAATTAGTGAGAAGAGATAAAAAAGGTCATTACATACTAACAAGTGATCTATCCTTCAGGAGGATATTACAATTCTAAATATCTATTCATCAAACAATGGAGCACCCAAATTTACCCAAGAAACACCTCTTTCCCTAAAATCACACATAGAAATAAAGACATTAATTGTTGGAAAATTTAACACACCACTATACCCACTGGATACAACAATTTGGCAAAAACTCAACAGAGAAACATCGGATAAAAACAACTTCACAGATCACCTAGACTTAACAGACATCTACTAGGTATCTCACCCAGCAGCATCAGAATACACATTCTTCTCAGAAGTACATGTAACATTTTCCAAAATAGACAACATATTAGGTCAGAAAGCAAATTTGTCCAAATTCAGAAACATTGAAATTATGCCTTGAATTCTCTCAGACCACAAGCCACCAAAGAAAATCCTATAAAACATGGAGGCTGAATAATGCATGGTTGAACCACCAGTGGGTCATGGAAGAGATTAGAAAGGAAATTCAAATGTTCATGATATTCAACATAAAAGAACACACAAACCACCAACTCCTCTGGGACACAGCAAAGACAGTACTCAGAGACAAGTTTATAGCTCTGAGTTCCTACATTAACAAATTGGAGAGATCTGAAACCAACAATTTAATGACACACATGAAGTTCCTTGAAAATGGCAATATTGCCTAAGGCTATCTACACATTCAATGCAATACCTATCAATATTCTAACCTCATTCTTCAATGAAATAGAAGAAGCAACAAAAAATTAATATAAACCAATAAAAGACCCAGAATAGCAAAAACAATCCTTAGCAGAAAGTACAGTGCTTGAGGAATATCAATACCCAATTTCAAACTCTACTACAAATCCATAGTAACCAAAACAGATCTGGCACAAGAACAGATCTGAGGACCAATGGAATAGGACAGAAGACTCAGAAATGAACCCACAGATCTATAGACACCTATTCTTTGATAAGGGAGCTAAAACAATAGAAGGGAAGAAAGACAGCCTATTCAGTAAATGATACAGGCAAAATTAGTTAAACACCTATAGAAAACTAAAGCTAGATGCTTATTTGTCACCCTGCTCCAGAATCAACTCCAAATTGGTCAATGACCTCGAAGTCAAAGCAGATACCCTGAAAACATTACAAGAAGGAATAAGAGAAACTCTAGGGTTCCTTGGCATAGGCCAAATTTTTCTTAATAAAGACCCAGAAACACAACAAATCAAAGGAAGTTTGGACAAATGGGATTGCATGCAACTACAGAGCTTCTGCATGGCAAAGGACATAGTTAGCAAGAGGAATAGAAAGCCCACAGATTGGGAGACTAAAAGAACCATAGAGGAAAAGAAATAATTTTTAAACTAACTGCACACCTTTTCAAAGGTTAATAAACTGTCTACAGTCCTTGTTAAGTACTTTTGTGATCAAAGCTTGATTGCTTCATGTTAGCAATTTTCTTGGCACTTGCAATTTATGCAGATATTTCTATTTTGTATTCGAGCATATACTGTTCCACATTTTGACAGCTCTTGCAGTGAAACAAGTATATGCTACAAGGTCCCAGAAAAGTGTGTTTTTGATGGGAGCTATATCAATAACCTCTTGAGTTGTGTTAAGAAATGTTTGACTGTGTCATGTTTATTTTTCAAACTTTGGCTAAGTCGTTGTTACCTGAAATTTATTTTTCTAAGCAACTCATAGAATTTCATTATATTCCAGTATTAATGTTTAACAAACTGTTCATATATAAAATTGACAAGCAAACTTTGAAATTAAGCTTTGCAAATGGAATTAGCTAAATTGTATACTATAATAAAGACCAATTGAAGCCCTAATCTCTCATAATTTCAGAATATAATTTTATTTGGAAATAAAGTCTTTATAGGTGTGGTCCTGACCAAATGACATCATTATCATGGACCATAATTGTCTATAATTATTATTATTATAAAAAATAAAGAAACGGCACAAAGAAAGAAACACCACATGAGTTGAAGTATAATTCACTCTATGGAAAGTTTGAATAGCATAGTTCTTTAGAATGATTGAGTCAAATTCTAAAAAAAATTAAGTACCAGAAAATGTGTACATGCAAAGAGGGACAAGGGGAAAAGGGTAGGCAAATGAAGGGTGAAATAGTGAAGAATGTAGCCAATAGTTCATTGAATACAGATTTTGAAAAGGACAAATAAGGCAATTTAAGAAAAGCAGAAAGAAATTCCTAGTAAAATGTAGACTAAAGAGTCTGATACATTTGCTTAAGTGATAATTTCATAAGCATCCTCCAAGTTTTATGGTTAGTTTTATTGGTAATATTAGCATTTGAACAAAAGGCCTTGTAGTTGATAAATAAATTTGCTATGATTTGAGTCATTTCCTCAACTTTTACATTTCTTATTTAATACCAAACAATTTTCACAATACCAAAACACTGATGAAATGAGAATATAATAAAATCATTATAGGTTGTACTATCCACTGACTATGAAGGGTATTATTTTCAAGTGGTACTATGAAGACTTTAAACTTCAGACTTTAAATTGGAGATATAAGTAGCAAATAGAAAATTTTCCATTTATATTTAATAAGATTGATGAAGTATAATTGTGCAATAGAAAAATGACAGAAAATAAGTAAGCGTGTATTTGGAAATGCCCCAAACAGGTAAATTTTAATTATAAGAGAGGAATATTTAAGCAGAAAGGGACTTCCTAGCTATAATATTAAGCCATATGATTAACAACAATGTTTTTAACTTTTCTCTCCATCTATTTCAATGCCCAGACTATCTTTATATGTACAGCTAAATGAAATACAAATACAAATCATATGGCAGTAATCTGCTGTTATTATTATTCTAATAAAAATCAGAAAGATTCACTTGATTTTGTCATTTAACCACAAAAGTTATGGAAAAAATTGACAACTGAACTAAGTTTAAAAGGTATGTGAATTTTCTTTCAATACATTTTAATTAGAATTGCTTTTAGATTGCATTGTGCAATCTAGCACCAATCCTTGTTTAAACTCTCCTGTGTGTGTGTGTGTGTGTGTGTGTGTGTGTGTGTGTGTGTGTGTGTATTCTTTTCATGAAACTGTGCATCAGTTTAAAAATTAAAGAATCAAATGTAACCAACATGATCTGTCATCTCCATCTCCTATAAGGCAGATATATATTTTTGTTAGATGGTAGAACAGTAGCTCTCATCATAATGTGTTTTTTCCAGCTTTCCCTTCAAACATATGGGAGATAATAACTCACTAGAATTCTATGTCCAAGTTATACATACTCTTGATCATGGAGAAATTCCATTTTCATTCCTATTTTCAATTTTGAAGATGTATATAAAATATTTTAGTGTGGAGATTTATGACCTACCCTTTTTAAAGTATTACTTATTAATTAATTTAGGCAAAAATAATTGAATAAATAAGAGCTAAAAATGCCCTTCAGACATGTTACATTTTACATTATATCACAATTCTGAGCAACTAAATGACAATGTTATATAAAAGAAAAAACACCCCTTTTAAGACAAGCATATGTAGGCTGGCATTGGTGACTCATGCCTCTAATTCTACGTATTCAGGAGGCTGAGCTATGAGCATAGCAGATTGAAGTAGCCCCCAAAGGAAAGTCCCATACACTTATCTCAAATTAACCACCAAAGAAATCCAGAGGTGAACCAATGCCTCAAGTGGTAGATCCATATCCTTAAGCAAAAATGCTCAGGAACATCTGAACTGCCAGGAGCAGCCTCTCCTCCCCACCAAAAAAAAAAAAATAGAAAAAAGAAAAAAAAAGAAGAATGTGTTATGATTTCATTACAAGGATGACTGGATAACCACTTAACCACACCCATACAAAAGATCAAAATATCAATCATCTGTTATAGGTGACTTTTTAAATGACTCTCCTCTCATCTTGATTACCATTAAGTGGACTTTGCTGATGACTGTTTTCTGAAGAAGAGAAGATGGTAAAGTAATAAGTCCCAAATAACCTGATTTCTGTGACCTCTATTTTAATTTCAACACTTAGTATTCATTTAACTTCATAGTTACTCTGAATTATATTAAAATTATTTTGTTCCATTTTTATATTTTAGTCTTGGAACACCATAATAAATCCCTACTTAACAATAAATGCTGTTTCATGTATTATTTGCTAAGAAATTAATTTAACTTTTATTATACAATCCTGGAAAAAATGAATTAGAAAACCCTATTTTTACTTAACTTTGGGGATTATGTAGTATGCAAAAGCAAATATTGCAAAACTAGGTCTTTATGCAAATATATATTCATAAGTACAAGTGCTCCATTAAAATAAGCATGTAATATGAATCATATCTCCTCTGTCATTAACGATGAAATCAAATCATGAAAATAAGTCATGGGGAAATTATTTTTACTTCAATATATTTTTATATCTTCCAGCTTACAATCTACTACATCTATAAAAACATCTCACAAGTAATACTTTCAATTATTGCAATAGCAATAATCCTAAAACACACAAATATGGAATACCATCTAAAACGTTAATCATATGCATTCAATTTATTTAATTCATGACAAATGCTTGTTATGATGCTGGTACTCCTGTACTTAATGGTAGAAATGAAACACAAATTTGTTAAATAAAAACGTTTTCTATTCATTCCTATTACATCATTTTTCATTCACTTTTCAACAAAAAAAATTATGTGTTTATTATGTGTCAATCATTACGTTAAGTGCTAGGCATTCCACATTGAATTATTAAAGTGCTATTTCTTAGATAGTAAGTGGATGAATGTTTGATTCAGTCAAAGGTCCTTGGTATTACATGAGTTAAGTAATCTTCAAAGACTTTTTAAGTAGGTTTTTATATTCTCAATTATTCACAAGTGTTATGAATATTAATGTGTTTGTAGCCAGAATTCTAGGCCAGAATTCCAACTCTATGGGTTCCAATATCCCAGGTCTGACCAATTGCTCCAATATAATAAAGAAAAAGAAGGGTGGGATGGGAGGGCAGGGATGGGAAGGGGAAACAAAGGAGGAGGCTACAATGCTTGATAGAAATGTACTCATTACCTTGCTCATGTAATTGTAACCCTTTGTACAGTATTTTCACAATTAAAAAACTTATTAATTTAAAAAATAAAAAGAAATAAGTAATGGTTTAGAGCAGAGAAAGAAGATTCATTGCACTGCATATAATCCACTGAAAGAGGCAAAGTAAATATTTTAATCCCTCTTCATACAGACATGAGCTTTAGATTTAAGTACAAAAAGAATCAGGGCAATGGTTGAAAGGTATGCATAAGTAAGTTCTAGTCAAATTGATTATCATTTCAAGATTGTTTGATGTGGCCTAGCCATGATAAGAAAGTCATTGGTAAGTAGGGCTAATTTTTAAATTAATTTTGTAATTATTTTCTCTTAGTAGTTGTACAAAGGAGTCACCAATTAACAAAACAGTTGAAAAATATAATATTTCTTGATCAATGTCACCCTTTTCAAACTTTGCCCCAATCCTCCTTATATACCCCTTTCCTTACTCTTCTTAGTTTTGTAGGTTATACGTTGAATTCTTGACTGCATTTTCCCCTCTGCTCTTCTTCATTCACCTCTGCCTTTTCCCTTGATCCTACTCCACCCCTTTTAAATACCTGCTTCCTGAAGTTTTATTTGGCTGAACTTTGATGGTATAGTTTTGACTCTTGTCACAGGGCATTATTGATCTCCTGCCCTTCCTGGAACCTAAAGTGGCTGCAAGATGATTTGGGGAGAGATTAACTTAGAGCAAAAATAGACTCAAAGGGAGACAGGGATACCAAGCTTTTCTATGCCTCTTAGTTATCTTTTGGACATTTTAAGGCCCAAGTCATCAGTCATGGAAGACTGATTCCACAGGCTTGCTCATTTTTTTTTTTTTACATAAAAAGTAATTCAAAATGTTTTTGGGAAATAAAAAGTCTTCCATTCAGTCAGTTACTAAGCCTGATCATTCTTTTTTTGTTTTACATTTGTTTTTTCATGGTGATTCTACGGTTGAACTCAAGAGTCTAATACTTGAAGGCATTTTTATGTCTCCAGTCCCGATTCTTCTGATTATTTCTGAGATAAGAACTAGCTTCTTTCCCAATGGAATGCCTGTGTCCTGTCTGCCCATATTAGGCTTCTCTTCTAATTAGAAAAACAGGCATACAACATTATGGCAGGCCCTCTATAGAACAGGGGTCTTGCAAACTTTTCTGCCCAGGCTTTCTTTGAATTGAGATCCTCCAAATTTCAGCCTCCAAAGTAATTGGTTTACAGTTGAATGCCATTAACACCTGGCTGCTTTACACAGGTCTATTAAATCAGAAGCTGTATTTCATTTCTTTAGAGACTTATTTATATAAGCTTTTACTACTTTCACTTGGATAATTTATTTTAATAACTCAATTAATGACCTTTTATCTGTAGTAAACTGAGTGACATGATTCCCATGCTTCATAGAGAATTGAATTAAAATAGTTACATGTAATTGTTTGGGTCTTAAACTTGGTAAACTTGATTTAAATATTTATAATATAAGTAATATATTAAAATGTAATTTCTCTGTATCATTGTGATCATTTACACAAGAAAGATAATTAACATAGGAGTTTGAAAAATCAAAAGTGGGTCATTGGGATGGATGTAGGAGGAAAGAATGATGGAAATTGTAACATCAATCAAGATGCATTGCACTCCTAACTTGACAAAAAGACAGAGACAATCAATGATAAAATAAACATGTTAGGGCTGGGAAGGTGGCTCGGTGGTAGAGCACTTGCCTTGCATGCATGAGGCCCTGGATTCGATTCCTCAGCACCACATAAGCAAAAAGAAAAAAAGCCGGAAGTGGCGCTGTGGCTCAAATGGTAGAGTGCTAGCCTTGAGCTGAAGAGCTGAGGGACAGCGCCCAGGCCCAGAGTTCAGGCCCACAACTGGACCCAAAAAAAAAAAAAACAAAAAAACAAAATAAATGTGTTCAATTGAAACTCTTTCATACAGTTATTGGAGAAAAAAGTTTTAGGAAGACTTGTAAGTCAGTACAGATTTGACATTGCATATTTTGGCCAGTCATGCTAGGTCATGCTATGTAAGTATGCTATTTATTATTTACTCTAGAACTTAATTAAGTGCCATCCAATTATGCATCCAAAATATAGATTTGTTGAATTTATTTTTGTGTATCTCTAGTCAGTAAACTCAAGCTTTTGTCTATTTTGTGAACCATGGCTCAGTCTCCTCTACCACTTTCAAGGACTGAGGAATCTGGAGAACAAAGAGACAAGACTAAGTCTTTCATCCCTAAGGAGTTTCCAGAATGAATGAAATTGGAGCACTAGTTCAAAACTTTTACACCATTGAAGATTTTCCTATTCATCCTAGGCATTATCATTCTTTTTCATAGGCTACCTTTAAACTTTAAAGAATTCCTACCTTTATATTTTCATACTGCATAGTAAATATTGCTGAATTTGCCTAACTTCCCAATCAACAGAAGTAGTTAATAGAAGCAGCCTATTTTTTTTGGCTTTAACTTAACACCAGGAAGCATGAATTAGTAGCAACACAATATTTTTTTGTTGCTGTGTGGTTTTTGTTTTTGTTTGTTGGTAGTGAGTAGCAAGCTCAGTGTCGAGCATATTAGGTGAGCTCTTAACCACAGAGCTGTATCCTAATTGCTGTGAAATTTCTGACTGCATTATTTTCTTTTTCTTTTTGTTTGTTTTTTGGTCCAGTCATGGGGCCTGAACTCTGGGGTTGGGCACTGTCCCTCAGCTCTTCAGCTCAAGGCTAGCACTCTAACACTTGAGCCACAGAGCCACTTTCGGCTTTTTTCTTTTTGCTTATGTGGTGCTGAGGAATCGAACCCCGGTCCTCAGGCATGCAAGGCAAGCGCTCTACCACTGAGCCATCTTCCCAGCCCCTCTGACTGCATTATTTTCTGTACTTCATCATTAACTTCATTTGTATAGATGATAATATAACAAGAAGTTGTATTAAAAAGAACTCTTTTGGTATTTTTAGTTGAATTGAATAAATGTCTTGGCATTTGCAAGATATTGTTTTATTTTGACTAATAGCTGTACTAAGCTAGTTTCATCTGATAGCTGTTTTCTGCATCCTATAGGCATTTTGATTGATTCTCACAATTTATGCGTTCTTTAAACATGTCTGAACACAATTCTTTCTCTACACATATCAAAGAACACACACTGTATTTCATTACCTCAACTGATTGTTTCAACTTTTTAAAATTTTTATTTTTATTATGTGGTTGTACCAAGAAGTTTAAATTCCAAAAGCCAGCTTTTGAGTACAATGCTTCTTGATCAATGTTACTACATTGTACTTCCATTGTCCTCCCCTATCTTTCCCTATCCCATTCCTACCCTCAAGTTCCATAATTTAATTTTTTATTTCTATAAAACATGGTCATCAAGCCAGGGATGGTAGTTGCATACCTATAATCCTAGCACTCAGGTGGGAGGATCACATCTTGAGCTACATAGTGAGTTTCCAGGTCAACCTGGGATACATAGCAAGATCCTGTCTTAAAAGAGATAGAAAAATTATATATATATATATATATATATATATATATATATATATATATATATAACACATATAATATGTATTATATATACTGGGACAGTACTCGAGCTCAGTTCCTTGGGATTTAAACTCAGGACTTCAAAGTCTCACTTGGATTTTTCAATTTACTGTTTGAGTCACATCTCTAGCTTGTCATTTTGTTCATTTATTGGAGGTGGAGTGTAGAAGTTTTCTGCCTGGCCTGGCTTCAACCTCCATCCTCCAGTTCTCAGCCTCCTGAGTAGCTAGGATAACAGGTATTATATTTTGACTGGAGAGTGTGAACTTAGCCAGAAGACTGTTTTCAGTTATTGAGAGCACATTAAATGGGGCCTGCTATATGCAATAAGATATGGGGAGCAGAGCAAAAGTTCAGCTCTCTAGCCCAGACTGGAGGCTGTCCCCATAATGTTCATTACCACGAGCATGCCCTTCTCTGATCTTTTGAGGTCAAGTCCAATTATTTTCTTGCATATATATATATATATATATATATATATATTACTGTGCAGAGGGGTTACAGTTACATGAGTAGGGTAATGAGTACATTTCCTCTAGAGCATTGTTACCTCCTCCTTTGTTTTTCCCCTACCATCCCTTCCCTCCCCACCTCCCCAATCCCTCCCTCGCCCCCACCCCCAACATTTTAAAGTTCGTTTTCAACATAGTGTCCTGTACATCTCATCATCACAATGGGTCAACCTGCTGTTTCAACTTTTAATCTTCATGGAAAGGACCCAATAACTTTCTTGACTTCTTAAGCCTTTACTTTTGTTAATTGAAACTTCTTGCTCATTTTATTTTCTAAACCAAAATGCTTCAAATGCTATATGTATAAATGAAAGAACATATATATATATGTATATATACTTATACAGATGTGTTTACATGCATATATACATACATATATGCATATACATATATATACACATACACAAATATATACACAAATGCACAAACTTCCTTGTGTATTTTGCTTCTAGGATTTGTTTTATGCCTCTGCCTGAATAAGGTCTTTGACAGTCTAGGAAATGGATAGTCCCAATTGCTGGAAACAATTTCTATAATATGTAGAAAATACATAATTTCTGAAATGCTTTGGAAATTCTTGCTGATTAACTTCCCATTTTTGTAAACTAGCTTCAGATCATTCCCATGCCTCATGATCCTTAGTAGTTATACTAAATGTTAAAATACTCTGCTCTCTCCAAAGGCAGAAATATGGCTTATGTAGTAAAGGTTCTTTAGATAAATACTTTGGAATAACTCACTCAATTTCACAGAGTATTTGCAGAATCATTAAAAAATGCCCTATAATTTCTCCATCCAGGTTAATCAAATGTAAATAATTAACTGTCATACTTTTGGTATAATTCCTTGATATGTTTATATATGTATATATATATTATACTTAGCACATTTTAGAGAAAGCTGTCAAAATGATAGCATTTTTCCTGATATGATTTCAATATACTAAAAATGGGCATTTGCCAAGTACCCATGTCACACACCTGTAATCCTACCTATTCAGGAGGCTGAAATAAGGAGGATTTTTGGTTCAAGGCCAGTCTTGGCTGAAGAATCTATGAAACCTCAGAAAATACAAAATTCTAGGCTAGAATAATGGCTCAAGTGGAAGTGTTCCCTGTGAGAAAGAATGCCAGATATGAAAACTGAGCAAATACAAGGCCAAGTACACATTTGCAAAGCAGAAAGATGGAAGGAAGGAAGGAAGGAAGGAAGGAAGGAAGGAAGGAAGGAAGGAAAGAAGGAAGGGAGGGAGCGAGGGAGGGAGGGAGGGAGGGAGGGCGGGAGGAAAGAAAGGAAGAAGGGAGGGAGGGAGGGAAGGAAAGAAAGAAAGAAAGAAAGAAAGAAAGAAAGAAAGAAAGAAAGAAAGAAAGAAAGAAAGAAAGAAAGGAAGAAAGAAAGAAAGAAAGGAGGAAGGAAGAAAGGAAGGAAGGAAGGAAGAAAGAAAGAAAGAAAGAAAGAAAGAAAGAAAGAAAGAAAGAAAGAAAGAAAGAAAGAAAGAAAGAAAAAGAAAGGAAATTATAATTAATAATCTTGGTAAAATTAAAAAATGTTGATTTTTAAACCTACTATTTCTAGTATCTTTATCTTTCTGTCTCTCACACACATATATGTACATACTTATACTTGCAAACTAATTCATTTGTATGTATATATATATGTAAAGACACACGCATAAATATTGCCTCTTCAGATTATAAAAGGAAATCTTTTCATCTGAAATATACAAAATTTCTGAATCACCATTAAAATTTTAATATAGAACACATATATTTATTGGCATTATTTTGCATATTGTGGTATTGAATAGTTTGATGTATAAAATACCCTTTTCTATAGTTTTTAAATTTTGGAAAATAATTTCCATTATTTCATGCAATGTAGCTTTGTTTGAAGCAGGCATTTTAAACATGTTTAACTTGCCATGTGTTATATATTCTAAAATTAGTAGAAACAGAGATTTCACTTACATAATCTGGGTACAGAGCTCACACCATTAATTGTACTGTCCTTGTTCATGAGTCTTCTGTGTATGTTTTCAATTCAAATGTACTTTTCATAATTGGCAATTTGAACTGTAATTTGTATTCTTTCAAAGTACACTCTTAAAAATAACTAAATTTTAAAACATTACTTGATTTTCTTCCTCAGGTTTTAAGATGTGGCTGTGGAAGATTCTGTTTTTGGTTTTTTTTTTCTTTTTTTACACAAAAGTCATGTGATGATCAACTTGGTGCTATAAAATGAAGATATTGTTATCACATAACCTATTTGTTATTTGTTCCAACTTGTAAATGATCAAACAATAACCATTTCTTCCTTCTTACAATAACATCAATTTTCTATTTTCCTGGAGAGTTAGGATCTAATTTCTCTACATTAGCAAGCACTTTCAATACACTTCAATTTATTAGAAGTTCTGAAATAAGAAAAAATTTTACTTTGAAAATTTTCATATCTTTGAACTCAGTAAGTACAATAGCTTTACGAACATACCCAAAAAAGAAAGCCATGATTGATAAAAAATATAATAGCATATCAAAAGAAAACTACACAGTATTTAAAAATTTAGTGAATCAACTTTTATTAGTTTCCTAATTCAGTAAATTTGTACATTGATTGATTATAGTAAGTCAGGGACGATTTCACATGCAAGAGATGCAGCAGTAATTAAAACCCCTCCTTAAGTCTATGTACTTAGAGAGAGAGAAAAAAAGAGAGGGGGAGGGAGGGAGGGAGAGAGGGAGGGAGAGAGGGAGGGAGGGAGAAAGAGAGGGGGGAGAGAGAGGAAGAAAAGAGGAAAGAAGGAAGGAAGGAAGGAAGGAAGGAAGGAAGGAAGGAAGGAAGGAAGGAAGGAAGGAAGGAAGGAAGGAAGGAAGGAAGGAGGAAGAATTTGAATTATAACAGACATATGAAGAAATGTTCAACATTTCTGGACATAAAAGGAATTCAAATCAAAATCACCACAGTAAGGGAACCAAAATATAGCAAGGGACGACTGTAACAATAAATTAATTATTTTTAAAAGTGTAAGGTTTCCTTAAGGGAGACTGCCACATGGTTCAGAAAAAAAGTTTATTTGGGGAAGAGCAAACTGCAAGGCCTCACGACATGTAGGTGAGTAGAGTGAGAAGAGAAAAAGAGGGAAAGGAATAGAGGAAGCGTGGAAGAGTAGATAGGAAGAGAGGGAGAGAAGATGGGGAGGGAAGAAAAGGTAAAGAAGTAAAGAGGAAGAGGAGAGGGTCTGCAAGGACAGAGAAGGTAAGAGAATAAAGTGGGACTGTGGGTGAGGTGAAGTCATTATAATTATTAAGGCCAAAAAGCTTTCCTCTGATGCTTTCTTGTAGGAGGTTATAGTTTAAAATCTCACACTGAAGTTATTCTTCAGTGGTGAGGTGAGGTGAGTGGGAAAAATAAGGAGGAAGTGACCCAGAATCTGGGGTCTTTTGCTGACTCACAGTCAGGTGATTGACAATCAGGTGATTACTGGTTTTAGACAGGTGATTTCTAGTCAAATTAAGTGCTGTCTTACATGAAGAGGATAGGGGGACAGAGCTGTTCTCCTAGGACAACCTAACAAAAAGGAAGTCCTGACTTTTGGGTAGGGTTTATCAATCTTATCCACTTTCTCATAATTGTCTAAGGACTCAGGGTTGCTAGACAAGGACAATATGTTACAAGATCAAATGCATGGTTTGATAATATGATTCCTATTAAATCAGCTCCTTCTTCACAATTTGCTGATTGTTTTGCTTTTTTTGCAGAAATTTTAAATTTGATTTTTGTGTATGACATAAGTATTCAATTTTTTATATGCATTTATCCACGTTCTTCAACAACATTTATTGGAGTGACAATCTTTTTCCATGATATGTTTTTAGTGTCTTTGTGAAGTATGTTTACAAATAAATTTATTTTTGAGCTTTTTATTCTGCTTAAATTGGTGATTACAGTTTGTAACCATTGTATTTATTTATTTGTTTGGCCAGCACATTCGATTTGGCTTCTATATTTTTGTAACATAATTTAAAATCATGAAACATGATGCATCTGACTTGTTATTTTTTATGCAAATTTTTTGTTATTTTATATTTATTGTGGCTCCAAATAAAAGGATCCTTTTTTCTGTTTCTGTGAAAACAACAATAGATTTGATAAGAATTGTTTTACATCAGCCTCAAATTCCCATTGACTATGAGAAGAAGCTCTTCCCTAAATGTTCCAACTACTATGATGTTTGCCCAGATGCATGTGTCCAATATATGGACAGAACTCTCTGAAATAGATCTCACTGTGAAACCCCGGATGGTCTTGAACTCATGATCCTCCTGCTTCTGCCTCCAGGTGTTGTTTCACCATGCCCAAATGGATGATTCTTAAGTGAAGTTGATGCTCAGGTGGAGCCCTTGCCAATATAGACAACCCATTTCTTACCTAATTGTTCTGAGTGAACACCCAATGCTCTGGTGAATAGTAGACAGAAATATTAACATTTATGCTTTACTCATGACTATATAGGAAATCCTTTCATTTGATATTAGCAGCAGGTTGGATATGATCCAGTTTCTATTATGTGCATATTCACTCTTTAAATAGCTAATTTGCTGAGAGCTTTTATCATGAAACAATCTCAAATTTTCACAATTTTCTTCAACTATCAAAATGATTCTACTGTTTTTGTCTTTTCAGAAAATACTGATATTATAGCTTTTGACTTATGTATAATGAATCATTCTTTGAAAACTGTGGCTTTTTATATTCTCAATGTACTGTTGAATCTAAGTTGTTAGTATTTTCTTGAAGAATTATGAGTTTATATTCATGAGGAATATAGGTTTTTAATTTGGCATTGTGCTTCTCTAATTTTCTTACCAAGGTAATGCCAGTTTTGTAAAATCAATTTACAACTGTTCCCCTCATAAATTTGGGGGAGTTTGAGAAACTCTCATATTAATTTTGTGAGTAATTTACTATAGTCCAAAAATAAAGGAATCTAGCCTAGGGCTTTTTATGGCTGGGTGATTTTATTTCCCCTGTAGGAGCAGTATCAGAATGAATGTTGCTCTCTGGATCCTTGTTGAGCTTATGCCATGTTGCGAGATTTATGACAATGGTATAGTTCTTACCCTTTACAACTTTCATTGGTAGATCCTGTTTTGCTCCAATAGAATGCTGGAAATTCTCTGCTGGACTCCTGAATGCTCACAAAGTCTCCTAGATGTCTGTGAATATTTGTCCAAATTATCAGACTCTGAGAACATGGAAGCAGGAATATTCCTTTTTGCCATCTTCCATTCTGGAATATTCTGAGATAGATCCTTTCTTCCAGAGCTCCTATATTTTATCCTCCTGGTCTCAAGTTGTCTTTTGAATTAACTATCACATTTATGAAATCAGGGAATATGACTTTGAGGTTTGCTCTAAATGTGTGCAAATAAAATGTTACATTTTTGAAATAACTTTTTTTGAAAATGAAACTTTGATATAGTTAACATTGAAAAGCCAATAATCTATGGGTAGATAACTAGATACATTTATAGCATTGCATTTTTAGCATCACTAATTTGTAAGCATCTGTGAGACAGATGTCAAATATACTAATTACATTTAATTTTGTTTAAAATTAGAAATTATTGAGTTGTATCTATTACATTGAAGTCAATATAGCCAATCATAGTTAATAAATGAATTGATAAATGAACTGATTATGGTTCTAGAAATCAATAGAAATAGTCTGTGCAGTATTTTCGCTGAAATTTTATAATGCTAGATAACAATTCTACAAATCATTTGAAATAAATACAGGCTGAGGGCATAATTTAGTGAAAGAGCACTTGCAATGTGCTAAAATGGTAAATCATAAGTACGAAACGTAATAAAATTAGTAAAAGTACTTAAACAAATGGTTATTGGGTTTTAATCAGGGTTTTATTTTGTTTATTGAGTATATTTTGGTTTCCTTATAATAGAATCAGTATAAAATGAATAACTTCACAAAGATGCTATTCATTTGTAAGTGCAAAAAATTTAAGAGCTGGTTTAACATTGAGAAAAAGATTTGTGGAAGGATGTATGTCTTTACCCTTGGGAATATTTTAGATGTAAGTGAAATTAATTCAACTGCATGTTAGGTAATTCTTGAACTAAATTAAGCATGAGATTTTGCTTTATCAAATTCTTCATTTGCCCATGTTAAACACCTCTGGTTGAAAAGAAACTCACAAGTAGAAGTATGTTACAGTCTCAGTGAAAGCAGAATGGAGATCTTTATGAAAAGGTTCAGAAGATAAAGATGAGTTGTGCCTGGAAATAATTCCTTCTCAATGTGCCTTGAGCAGAAGTGAGGAGCAGATAGTTTCAGCTCAGAAAACCATGTTTGTGTTTTTGTTTTTAAACAACTCTGCCAGTTTGCCAACTATGTAGGAAGGACAGGAAAACCTGAAGGCAGAACAAAGAACCAATAAGTATCAACTGAAATCAGATCATAATGTTAATTCCATAGTCTCTGGTTTTTCTACTATATTATTAATAATACTTATTATTGGCTGTTAGCATTAATGGTACATTAAACTTTATTGCTTTCATGCTATAATTATGAATGTAGATGGTGCAAATAATGCTGTAACAAACATTCTGCAAATGTTTCACTTCTCAATACATTTCCAAAGTGAAAATAGCAAAAGCAAGTTGTTTGACATCTGTCTAACCATTCATTGAGAATAATATGTTTAATATATGCTGGTATTTGACCTTCCTTTGTGTAGAGCATTTTGTATTTATGGTTTTACTACATGTTCGAAAACATTGACAATATTTAGCAAGTTTCACAAGATAATAACTTGTTCACTCTACCTATGTCTACCCAGCAAATCAACAATCTTATGAGGAAAGATACAAATAGTTTTGCTTTCATTTTACATGTTATTTAAAATAATTTATGAATCAAAAATATACTTTTTTCAGGAAAATGATATATTATTATAAAGAAATTATATGAAAACACTTGAAAAATAAAAAAGTGTGACATTAGAGGCCTGGTGAGTAAATTTTTAAAACTATCAATACTAGTAAGGTTTTGAAACTATGAGTACTGGTATGCTTTCTGTGTCATAGTAATGATATACTTGAAATGCTAAAGATGAGCAGCTGCCAGAAACACTAAGCTATAAAGGAAAATGTTTTACTTTTCCTTTTTTTAAAGTGATGCACACATTTTAAATGAATATTTATTTTCTGAAAATTAACCCCAAAAGCTAAGAGGCTTATTAAATTAACTCCATAATTCATGAGATTATTTGCATAGATGTTGCAATAAAGCTATCCTCTCTCATGTTAAATCCATTCCAATTTAATTGTAGAATAAAATCATACAAGGAAAGAAGCTCATAGAGATAATTGCTGTCCTTGCTATGTAAGTAATAAAGTTGAGGTCAAAAAGATTAAGTGAGTTGTTCAAGGTCAGACAACTAACTGTAGAGTCGAACACAGAGATCCTGACACTCCCACCACAGTGATGTGTTTATAATCTATTTAATGGTTTTCTGTGCAAGACCAGCAAATAGCTTAATCACTTGATCACAAGGGTACATTGCTTCAAAAAGTCAAATATGAAAGAGCTTAAAAGGTCCATTTGATGAAATATGTTTACCTTATCCTTGTTTACACAGCAAGGAACATGGAGGAGTTAATTTCAAAACTATAAGCTGTGTGAATCAACTTTGATGAAAAATAAATATAGGAAATCAAAACAAACTTTTAATATGCTAAGTAGATAAACTTAGTAACATAAGTTAAAAACCTGCCATTTTGTGTTTGTAGCTCAATAAAAGGAAGTTAATTCAAAATTCTTAATATGCAATAAATTTAGATTAGAAAAGAAATTCAAGCATTAAAACAAACACACAAAGTTAGAAATAAAATTAAAGTTCTTTGTTCAACTCTCTCTTTTATTTTCAAATGTATTTGTTTGAGGGAGAGTGGACAGGAAATTAAGTGCAAGATATTTGACATATCTAAAGAGTCAGGGTTTTCATCCTGTACCTGGATCTTTCATCCTATACCTGGACAGAATTGGTAAAATAGATAGATAGACTAGATAGAATAGTTTTCATTCTATAACTACTTTTTATTCTATTCTTGGATAATTTTACATACATAGTAGCATCAAAACTGACAAATCTAAAATCAAAAGCTAACTTACATATGTGCACAACATTATTAGTAAGATTTTTTCTTCCATATATATTTTTTATTAAAAATGCTTTCCATAGTGTAGTCACAAAGTGCTTGTATACCAAAGATAAAATGTAATCATTGCAACCGGTTTGGCTTGCTGTGGAAGAAAGCTTTGGAGTTATAATATTAGGAACAATAGACGTATCTATCTTTCATATTAGAATGAATTGAAAGCAATTAATGTATTAATAGATTTTTTCTTAAACACCTTATTCCATATTTGGGTATACATATTAAGATATAATACACCATTCAACTTACATCCTGACTTTCAGAAGTTTAACCCTTTTGTACATCTACTTAATAATACCAATTAAAAAGATTTTTAAAAAGTTATTATGCTCTGAATTAAAAGCAAAAAGGGAAAAATACACATGAAAAAGATCTGCAAATATTATTTTACACAATTGAATCAAATAATGCTATCTATAACTGCTGGAAAAGGAAATACAAATTTAAATTGCTATTTTATGTCGGATAATTATATATCCAAATTAGAAACCTAATATAAAGGCCAATAGAATGACACACAAATATAATTAAAAGTCAGAGTAAGTGTATAATGAAGACAAATTCTCTTTTATTGAGGTATATAAACTATAGTTCATGTTGTAATTTAATAAACCAAGACATATAATTTTAATGATTATAGACAAAATTAGCCACTAGATTAAAACTACTTAAGTATATTTTTTTAACTAAAAGTAATCAGTGGTGAGTAATTGGTAAAAGAATTTCCTGTTAGTATTATCTTATTTTGGAGATCATGAGTCATTGATAGTAGTTTTAGATTTGGTTATGAGCTTTTTATTATTTATCAAATTCCCTGAATTTGACTTTATCAAGTCATTCTTGTAACAAATTTCAATATAGAATTACAAGTATGAAATCCAAGACAATTAGGACTGGTAGCTCAGTGGTAGAATATTTGCCTTGCATGCATGAGGCCCTGGGTTTGATTCCTCGGCACCACATAATCAGAAAAAGCCAGAGTAGCACTGTGGCTCAAGTGGTAGAGTGCTAGCCTTGAGCTGAAGAGCTGAAGGACAGCACCCAAACCCAGAGTTCAAGCCCCACGACCAACAACAACAACAACAAAAAGAAATACAAGACAATTTGAAAAAATATTTAATAATATATTATTCCAATTGCTCCTGGATTTGGCATAACATTAATTGATTGATATACATATAGTCTCTAGTATAATTTCAAATTTTAATAAAAGTAGCTTACATCATATCATGGCTACTCTAAATTTTATTTTTTAAAATTCTTCAGATTAAAAATATAAGTTAAAATAATGTATTTTTAAATTAAAGGTTATAATTTATATGTGAGTTTATATGTTAGGTTTTTGAGAAAATAATTTTATAGAACAATGCTAATTATTTTATTATATTTTATCATTCACTAAATGGGAATACCTAGTAATAGAAATAATATTTCTGAAGTGAATGATAACAAATGAGAATCATATATTCAAAATAATTAAAATTAACCACAAGTTATTTTACAGTTATTAATAGTATAATAAGTAATTAAGATGCTTGTGTCAGCATTTTATTTGATATAAGCATTTTAATGTAATTTTAGAAAGAAGGCATATTTTAGTTTGATTAACAGTTTTAATAAAATATAAAATAATAGTACTTTACGCAAGATTTTAAAAGTTGAAATGTTTTAAAAGTGTCTCAGATTATTTAAGAATTTAAATTTGATTCATTTTGAGTAAGAAATATAATTTTCATGGACTTGCTAAGATGCAATGTAGACATTATTGCTAATACATTTGTGAACCATATTTGTAGAATGGATTGGGAGTCAGGAGATCTTTGTTCTAGTCTCAATTGTTCCATTATTTGTATTTTTGAATTATAATTGCATATTTGAGTCATGATATCTTTCCATTTCAGATTCACAGCAAGTTTAAATAGTGAGATTGTACAAAATAAATTATGTTAGATACATTAGAGTACCCGCTAACTGAAAAAAGTAGTATTATCTTCTAGGGCATACCTCTAATACAAGCAACTATGTACAAAAAGAAAACACATAATTAAATTGTGAATGATGCTAGACAGGAGTGTCTAGCACAATATAAAGCCTAGAGTATAGTGAGCAAAATTATAATGTGAATATACTGCATAAGAATAATGTATAACAATAGGAGTGGTATGGGATATATTGAGCTACACAGCATATGCTTCAATAAAAATTAACAGAATTACCTGGGATACTCAGGCAGGAGGATCCTCAGTTAGAGGTGAACCTAGCCTACATTGTGAGACTTAACCTCAAAAAAATAAAACCACAAGTGTAAATAACTTAAAGACTCAACAGATTGCAATTGCCATCATGCGAAAAAATTGTTCTTGTTTCACACACTTCAATGTTTCCAAATTATCTACAGACATAAAATCTTAAAATGTGCAATTCTAAGTGAGAGCAAACAAATTATGTGACCTAAGCCACACCAATCTGTTTACCATATCTACCACAGAGAAAACAGTATTTGTCATTTACTCTTTAGTGTTTTTTTCTTTTTTTTTAAGTACAAGAAATAATTTTAAAATCTAAAATTACACATAGCATACTTTATGGAAATTTTAACCTATAAATTATATTAACCTGGAATATTTTAACCTGTAAATTACCTGTTAAACCACAGCATTTGAATATCAATGAAAATAAGGCATGTTAAAAAAAAGTGTTCTCCCCTTTGTACAGTATGTTCTCAAATAAAATAAAATACAATTTAAAAAAAAAAAAAAAAAAAAAAAAAAAAAAAAAAAAAGTGTTCTTAGATTTTTTTTTATATTTAGATAGTACGTTACTGAGCCATTCCTGTGCACTTGCACTTATAAATCTGCTTTATCTTAAAGAACTTCCAACTCATCAACTTCTAATATAATCAGAAACCATATATCCCTTAGGTCCTAAGGGGTAGAAAATTAATTATAAAATTGGGAATGTATTCAGTTTTAAAAGTGACCCTCTAGGGCATATGAAATGTTAGGTTGTAGAATAATGGAGTACCATCCTTCTGCTAGAGTTCAATTTGACATCACTTGAACTAGGGAACGTTAATACAGACTATAGCTTATAATTTTACAATGTAGAAAATGTAGTTTTGTGATATTTTCTAAGTGATTCCTAACATGCCAAATGCACACATACACAGACACATAACAAACACACACAGTGTCCATGCAGTTTAACCGTATCAACGGCCTATTATTTAATGACTTCAACAATATTTATTCATTATAAACTCTGCTTCATGACTGGAATTTGCACGTGTAGGGAGGTGGGAGCACACAGGCATGTCCCACTGTATACTCCATTACTAGAGTACCAAATGGAAGGTGAAACATTTATTCCACAATTTTGGAATGATTAATTCTCATGATAATATTTAAGAAATTTGATTTTACCTCATATATATCATAAATGTAGAATACTCTAATAGAGAAATGTTGGGAATCGTGGTAGTTAACTTCTTCCAGAAGCATAGGTCCTGGGGTAGAGAACCAACAAAAAAGACAGCCTTGTACATTGTCTGCACAGAAGGATCTTAAGTTGACAGAAGTTTGCTATTTATATAAAAAGAGAGGTGAACCCTACAGGTCATGTGAATTATCTACACCAGACAAATAAAACAACTTTTCTCTCTGTGAGCTTACTGTGTCTTCTATGTTTGTTTTGAACTAAAAGATTGAAAGAGTGCTGTGTGATTCAGGTTCAACCCCTCAATGAACTCTTAACTTTAGCAAGATGCCTTAACAACTTTAGACTTTTTAGTTATTAGTTCAAAGATAAAATGCTATGGATGTGCGCAGGTTTGTCTTCACAGTTGCAAATAGATTGGAACAGAACTAACTTCAATTTAATTTTCCTCTGACACAGTGGGTGGTCACTGGGACCAGCTATTTGCAGTTCAAAGAAATTGAGCTATTCTATGAGTTTTGGATAAAACTTTACATAGTTAGATGTATCCCATATGTGTGTTTGCACCATGCTATACCAACATTTTTACTTCCTTTAGTAAAAGAAATATAATATAACATGATCTTATTATTTATGATAAAATGTTTATTTTTAGTGAAAATTTCAAATAAGACTATAAAGTAGTTTAATGTCTACAAAGATAATGCTACTTATAGTTTTATAATACCTCATGTTTTACTAAAATCACTCGATGTCTTCTTGTCCATATTTTATGCCAAAAGAACCAATATTTATCAACTATCAGAAATGACTCTGAAAAATGTAATGAAAATACCTTTGATTAATTAATCAAATTCAATATATCATTTGCAAAGAGTAACATAAATTTCTTTATGGGGTTTCTAGGTGTAAAATACTTGATTTTTCTGTGTTTCTTGACTTTGTAACATTCAGTGATTTCTCTACTGCTTATCACAAAATGAACATCACAATCTTCAGAAAACATCTTTGAATTGAAGTCATGTCACTCCAGAATCACATTTTGGGGTTGAGATATTATCATCTAACTTACAATACCCATATATCTGACAAACACATTGAGCTCAATTTTAGGTCAAGTCAACACTGATAATATTATAATATCTATTATACTTCTAATCCAAACCTACCTATTGTTTTAGCTGCTAGATAGGAAAGTAAAATTAAAGTACACACTTGTACAGAAATGCTAGTCTAGTGAAAAGTCAGATTTTCTTAAAATGTGATTTTGAATATGAAAATCTTCACTTCTCCTAAATCTACATGTTAGTTAAAATGACAGTTAATTTATTCATGTGATAAAGTGATTCATGGTTAAATCTTTCATATATGTCATATTTGCATCAGATACTTTGTGCTGTGTCATAACTGCAAGCAAAAAGTCCATCACCTGATGTGCTACATCACTTTTCTCAGATACTAGGATGGTTATTAAGAAGGGGAAATTGTTTGAGATTGTATTACTTATGTACCTGTATCAGTATTATCAAAGTAGTTCAATAAAATAAGGTATTTGGGACCAATCATTCACCTAGTAAATGAGAATATTAGAGATTAGAGTTTCAGTTCACTAATTTAATGAACATACAATTGAAAAACACTTGTCTAGTGTCATACCATAATTTTAAGATTTCAAGATAGATAACTAATTTTAAATAGCTGAACTTCACAAGCTGAATTAAACAGGTATTTAGTAACTGAAATATCATGATGTTAAATTCAGCAAAACATTTCTTTCTCTTCTACAAGTATATACTTTTGAACCCATGATCACATAAGCAAGCACATTCCTATAGTTCAACCATCAGAGCCATGCATAAATGCACCTGCAGAATTCATCCTACTGGAATTCCTAATTCAGATTCTTCATCTGTTGCATAAATATGCTTTCCTCAAAAAGAAACTGTCAGAGTTCAATATTCAAGCATGCTAGACTATTTTATGATGGAAGCTTCACAATTCTATAATATTTCAAAACAGTGAGGGCTATTAAAATTGAGGATTATATATAAATTACGATGGACTTGAATTCCCATTTTAGGTATTTTGAGGCATACCTTACAAAAAGATTATGCTTGTATTTAAAATAGAATCCAAAAACGTTTACAGTGTGAAATTCCTTAACAAATCCAAAATATTGAAATGATAAAAGAATAGAACTGTATGATATCTTAGAATCCAGAAATCCATAGAAGGGTCTTTGATTCTAATTAGGAGACAATGGAATGATTTAGAAAATCATACATTTTCTTGTCAAATATCTTAAATTGCAAATCAATCAAGGAAACCTAAGAAAAAGCTGCCTGTTCTAAGAGTTTATTATAAGAAATTTGACAAAATTATAATAATGACTAAAGTCTAGACATAGAATAATATATTTTGGTTGTTACAAAGAAAATTGGTGGGTAGGGTATGAGACAATTCTTTTCTTACAATTATGAAAGATAGCATTACTGAGTACACTGATTTAAGTTGACAGTTATTATTTTTCAGTGCTTGTATTATGTCCTTTAGTAGGGCAATCTATGAGAAATAGTTAACAGTTACTTTCAACAGAGATAAAGGATCGTTATTATCAGGCTCAACATTCAGGTGATAGAAGAAATGTTCATTCTCTGTGAAAAGTGAAATGCACACTCTTGTTTCTAGGAAGAAAGGGGAGAGTCAGAAGTTAATGATTATTTTCTGGGAAGAGGAAGTGTAGAAAATGATCCCTGGTTTCAGGCCACAAATAAACTTGCAATGGTCCTGAAAAAAGAGTTGAAGGCCTATACCTAGTGGCTAGAGCAGGGAAATTTCTTATAAAAAATATGTTATATAGAGACATGAGAAGAATTCTATATCTAGAAATAGAGGGAAAGATGAGACATTTCTTGAGCTTAAAAGCTTATAGAGATGGAAGGAAGAATTTCAATGATATGGAAATAACATCAAAATAATGAGTTTAAACCATACCTGAGGTATTGTTAAGTATTTATAACATATATAGAAATGATACATATATCATAATCATATAATGAATGCATGGAGTAAATATAAATATATTGTAGTAAAAGTTATTAAAATTTTGAGCTTATTAACTGAAAATTGGCTTATTTAATTGAAGACATGAGTTGCAAATTCTAGAATGTGTATTAAACTATTAGTAATGGTTAATAAAGCCAGAGTAGATAAGTAACTTGAAAAAGGGAAAAGGAGAGTGATGAACAGAGTGAGACTAATTAAAACATATTGTGTACATATGGTCAAATATCACAAAAATCTTTATATTAATCTTGTTTGCTAATAAATATGTGTAAACGGAGCAAGGCGCCAGTGTCTCAAGCCTATATTCTTAGCTGCTAAGGTGGCTGAGAATGTAAGGTACTACTTTGAAGCCATTCTGAGCAGAAAAGTCCTTGAGACTCTCATCCCCAAATAACCACCTAAATGCCTAAAGTGTGTCTATGGCTCAAGTGGGAAAGCAGTTGCCTGAGCAAAAAGCTCTCAGACAGCACCCAGACCACAAATTCAAGCCTAATACCAGCATAAAGTAAATAAATAAACTAATATGCTCCATTAAATTTAGATACTGACACACAAGATAACATAGGAAAACATGATATTGTGCTACAGAGTTGAAAATAGGAATTCTCCACTAAAAGTCTCAAAAAGAAACTATTTATTTGACTATTACTATCCCATATTCTATTACCAATGCTAGTCAGTGAAATAATATAACAAAAAAATTTAATGGCTTGAAGTCAGAAGCAAGAGATAATACTCTGATTATGTCTGTGTGTGTGCATGAGATGGCATAAAAAAGTAATGATCCTTTGTATTCCATAGATAAGCAATTAAATTTTAATAAATAGGCTGAATCCGATGTTAGCATAAAGATCAATCAAATATTAAGTATACTAAATACTAGTAGTAACAACTGAAAATGAATAAAAATAATAAACTTGAAAATAACATTGGTAAAAGGTATTTAGTTAACAAGGAAAACATGAACTAATTATGTACTTGAAACTACCAACAATTAGAGATCTATTACAGACAAGAAGACTCAAAATTGTTCAAGTAGAATTTTTTAAATTGAATGTATATTTATATATTTCTTTTTTTAATTTTATTTTATTTTATTTGAGAACATACTGTACAGAGGGGCTACAATTACATGGGCAGGATAATGCATACATTTCTTACCAAGCATTGCAGCCTCCTCCTTTGTTTACCCTTCACCTCCCTTCCCAGCCTCCCCCCTCCCCCCACCCAATTATACTCCCCTCCCCCCCCACACACCGACATTGTAAAATTGGTTTTGACATGACATTTTGTACTTCTCATTGTTGCAACAGGTCCACCTGAATCCTTAAACGACTTGTTTGTCCCATCTCCTCCACATGTTATACTGACATCAAATATAGTGAAGCGGGGGTTACACTGTGGGGGAGGGACATACAAAGCAACAAAGAAATAATCTTATAAATGCATTAGAAACACATGCATGAAAGAAACGAAAACATTAAAATACATATTTAAGGGTTCATTTTTCTAACATCACATTATCTGACCTTTTCTGCTTGACTCATACCTATACTAGATATTGCAAATAAGGGAAACCATGGGACCTATGCTTCTTTGGGCCTGGCTTACTTTACTTAATATAATTTTTTCCAAACCTTTCCATTTCCTAACAAATGGGGAAATGTCATTCTTTCTGATGGAGGCATAGAATTCCATTGTGTATATATACCACATTTTCTTGATCCATTCATCTACTGAGGGGCATCTGGGTTGGTTCCATATCTTAGCTATGGTAAATAATGCTGCAATAAACATAGTTGTGCTGGTAGCTTTAGTGCGGTCTTGTTTGTAAACATTTGTATATTTCAATTTATAAAAATGCATGAAATTGCATTGAAAATACAAGCAAAACATTGGAATATATTAAAGAACTCATTTGAAATTTTTACGTGCAATTGAGAACCTTATATCAGCCAAACAAGTTTCAATAATTACAAATCTACAGTCAAGTTAATACAGAATTGTCAGAAGAACATGTAAATCAATGCAACGCAGGAGTCAAGAGTAGATTCACATGTATAGATTCAATTGATTCTTTTGACAATGGCATATCTGTTATGAAAATGAATAAGAAAAATGAATTGAAATATTTTCTAAAACTGATGTTGAATCAAGTCACAATAAACATTAAATTAAATACCCATCCATAAATTACATATTACATATGAAATGTATTGCAGACAAATAAGGAAAACCTGCAAAGGACTCAATGTGAGCATGGTAGGGAGCAAGAGAAGGCAAACCAAAGATTCCTATAGGAATCTCGTGAGCATGAGGAAACTACTCAAACATTAATACAGGAATTGCGTGAGCAGGCTGAGAACAGTCAAAGAGAAAGACAGAAACTACATCAGCAGCCTGAGAACAGTCAAAGAGAATGACAGGAATTGCATGAGCATGAGGAAGCAAACCAAAGAGTAATACAGGAATTGTGAGAGCAGGGTGAGAATAGACAAAGATCAATAGAGGCATTCATGGAATCTATAAACAGACAACTGAAGGAATCCAGGGAGACCCCAAAGGTAATGCTGAATGGAACCTGAAAGAAGGAAAGGGAGTACAATGAAACCATATCCAATCAACGAAGTGATTTGAGAATAAACACTGAACACCAAATTAAGGAAGTAAAGAAATTCATACAAGATCTAAAACAAAGCTCCATCAAAGAATTTGAAGCCATCAAAGCCAACCAATTAGAAGGAAAGAAAATAAAAAACAAAGTAGAAAGTCTTAACAGTAGGTTAGACCATGCAGAAGATCCAAACTTGGGGGCAGAAGACAGCATGGATAATACAGACAAAGAATATACAACTATCCAAGACAAATCCAAGAAATATGATAGATCTATTTAATATTTGGAAGACACCATCAGAAGGCCTAATCTGAGAATAATGGGTGTAGAGGAGCACCTAGAAACAGAAGTTAATGGTCTAGGAAATTTATTTAACAGAATCCTAGCAGAGAACGTCCCAAACATGCAAAAAGATAGGCCTATTCAGATACAAGATGCTATTAGAACCTCAAAAAGACCAGACTGGAACAGGACATTGCCCCTTCAGATCATAATCCGCACAGAATCAATTCAGACCAAGGAAAGGATCCTTAAAGCTGTCAAGGAGAAAAGATCAATCACTTATAAAAGGAAACCAATTAGAAAAACCTCCGCTTTCTCAGCAGAAGCAATTAAAGCAAGCAGAGCCTGGATTGATGTATGCCATGCTCTAAAGATAAACAACTAAAAACCAAGAATACTCTACCCAGCTAAACTCTCCTTCCTAATGGAAGGTCAAATAAAAACCTTCCATAGCAAAGAAAAACTGAAACAATATAGCTCTACCAAACCAGCCCTCCAAAAGATACTTAAAGATGTCCTATACATAGAAAACCAACAAAACCACAATAAAGGCCAAGAAACTGCACCCAAACTGACAATCCAAGAACCATAGGAAGAACCCAGTTGTCCCAGTCCCAAGAAGATAGATAACATGGCAGGAACTACCAAACACCTCTCAGTCCTAAATCTCAACATTAATGGGCTTTACTCTGCAATTAAGCAACATAGACTGCCTAATTGGATTAAAAAGCAAGATCTTTCTATCAGCTGCCTTCAAGAGTCATAGCTTGTCCATAAAATCAAACACATTTTGAAAGTGAAAGGCCGGAGTAAAGTCTACCAAGCAAACGCCCCCCATAAACAGGCAGGAGTTGCAATCCTAATATCAGATAAAATAGACTTCAAATTAAAATTATTGAGAAGAGATAAAGAAGGTTGCTACATACTAATTAAGGGATCTCTCCCTCAGGAAGTTATTATAATTCTAAATATTTATTCACCAAACAATGGAGCACCCAAATTTTTCCAAGAAATACCACTTTCCCTCAAATTTCACATAGATTCAAAGACATTAGTTGTTGGGGACTTTAGCACACCACTATCTCCACTAGATAGATCAACTCAGCAAAAAACTCAACAGAGAAAATGCAGATCTAAACAACTCCATAGATCAACTAGATTTAACAGATATCTACTAAATATTTCACCCAGCAGCATCAGAATACACATTTTTCTCAGCAGTACATGAAACATTTTCCAAAGTAGACCACATTTTAGGTCACAAATCAAACTTGTCCAAATTCAGATAACATTGAAGTTATGCCCTGCATTCTCTCAGACTACAAGGAAATAAAATTAGAACTCAACACCAAAAGTCACCAAAGAAAGTCCTGTAACACATGGAGGCTGAACAACACACTGTTGAATCAACAGTGGGTCATGGAAAAGATTAGAAATGAAACTCAAATGTTCATGATATTCAACAAAAATGAACACACAAATTACCAGCACTTCTGGGACACAGCAAGGCAGTACTCAGAGGCAAGTTTATAGCTCTGAGTTCCTACATCAACAAATTGAAGAGATCTGAAACCAACAATTTAATGAGACATCAGAGCATCCTTGAAAAAGAGCAGCAAGATAAACCCCAATCCAATAGAGGGAAAGAAATAATTAAAATTAAATAATAATTAAACAAATTAGAAACCAAAAAAAATAGAAAGAATCAACAAAAGAAAGAGTTGGTTCTTTATTTTTTATTTTTTAAATTTTTTAAATTGTGAACATACTGTACAGAGGGGTGACAATTACATGGGCAAGATAATGAGTACATTTCTTATCAAGCATTGCAGCCTCCTACTTTGTTTACCTTTCACATCCCTTCCCAGCCTCCCCAGTCCCCCCATCAAAGTCTCCCCCCCCCCACCAAAGTTGTAAAGTTCGTTTTCGACCTGACAACATGTACTTCTTATTGTTGCAAGGGGTCCACCTGTATCCTTAAAAGACTTGTTTTTCCCCTTCTCCTCCACGAATTATACTGACATCAAATACAGTGAAAGCAGGGGTTATACTGTGGGGAAGGGACATACAAAGCAACAAAGAAATAATCTTATAACTGCGTTGGAAACAAATGCATGAAAGAAAAAAAAACATTTAAATACATATCTTAGCATTCATTTTCCTAACATCACATTATCTGATCTTTTCTGCTTGACTCATACATATACTAGATATTGCAAATGAAGGAAACCATGGGACCTATGTTTCTTTGGGCTTGGCTTACTTCACATAATATAATTTTTTCCAAGCCTTTCCCTTTCCTAACAAATGGGGCAATGTCATTCTTTCTGATGGAGGACTAGAATTCCATTGTGTATATATACCACATTTTCTTGATCCATTCATCTATTGAGGGGCATCTGGGTTGGTTCCATATCTTAGCTATGGTAAATAATGCTGCAATAAACATAGTTGTGCTGGTAGCTTTAGTGTGGTCTTGTTTGTAAACATTTGGGTAAATGCCCAAAAGTGGGATTGCAGAGTTGGTTCTTTAAAAAAAATATCAACAAAATTCCCCCAACAACAAATCCTCAAAGAAACAACTGCCCAATAAATAAGTGGGCTAAAGACTTAAAGAGAAACTTCTCTGAAGAAGAAAGAAGGATGGCCAATAGACACATGAAGAAATGCTCAACCTCCCTAGCCATTAAAGAAATGCAAATCAAAACAACACTGAGATACCACCTCACACCAGTTAGAATGGCAAAAATCAAGAACTCTAATACCAACAGTTGCTGGAGAGGATGTGGATAGAAGGGAACCTTACTGCATTGTTGGTGGGAGTGTAAACTTGGTCAATCACTTTGGAAAGTAGTATGGAGGTTCTCAAAAGACTCCGCATAGAGCTCCTCTATGACCCAGCAATCCCACTTTTGGACATTTACCCAAATGTTTACAAACAAGACCACACTAAAGCTACCAGCACAACTATGTTTATTGCAGCATTATTTACCATAGCTAAGACATAGAACGAACCCAGATGCCCCTTAGTAGATGAATGGATCAAGAAAATGTGGTATATATATACAATGGAATTCTAGGCCTCCATCAGAAAGAATGACATTGCCCCATTTGTTAGGAAAGGGAAAGACTTGGAAAAAATTATATTAAGTGAAGTAAGCCAAGCCCAAAGAAACATAGGTCCCATGTTTTCCCTCATTTGCAATATCTAGTACATGTATGAGTCAAGCAGAAAAGGACAGATAAGGTGATGTTAGGAAAATGAATCCTAACATATGTATTTAAATGTTTCTATTCTTTCATGCATTTGTTTCTAACTCATTTATAAGATTATTTCTTTGTTGCTTTGAATGTCCCTCCCCCACAGTATAACCCCTGCTTTCAGTGTATTTGATGTCAGTATAATTTGTGGAGGGGAAGGTGAAAAACAAATTGTTTAAATAAGGATACAGGTGGACCCGTTGCAACAATGAGAAGTACAAGTTGTCATGTCAAAAACCAACTTTACAACTTTGGTGGGGGGGGGAGGATGGGGGGGTGGGGGGAGGATGGGAAGGGATGGGAAGGAGAAACAAAGGAGGAGGCTACAATGCTTGATAAGAAATAAACTCATTACCTTGCCCATGTAATTGTAACCCCTCTGTACAGTATTTTCACAATAAAAAAGAAAAAAAGTTAACAAAATTGACAGACTCTTAGGAAATCTTCTCAGAAAAAGAAGAGATCACACCCAAATAAACAAACTCAGAGATGAGAAAGGAAACAGCACCACAGAAACAACCAAGATTCAGAACATTACAAGGGAATACTGCTCAAACCTTTATGCTAATAAATTTGAGAACCTGGAAGAAATGGATGTTTTCCTAGCAAATATTGACATGCCAAAACTAAACCATGATGAGTTAAACCAACTTAACAGATTCATATCAAGCATAGAAATAGAAACAGCAATAAGAGACCTCTCATCTAAGAAAAGCCCAGGACCCAATGGATTTACAGTGGAATTGTACAAGGCCTTGAAAGCAGAACTCACAACAATACTCCTCCAACACCTCCAGAAATTGAAAGAACTCTTTCTATGAAGCCATCATAACCCTGATCCCAAAACCAGGTAGGTACTCATTAAATAAAGAGAACTATAGACCCATTTCTTTGATGAACATGGATGCAAAACTTCTCAACAAAATTTTGGCCTATCAACTTCAACAATTCATCCAAAAAATCATATACCACGATCAAACAGGATTCATTTCAGGGATGCAAACATGGTTCAATATATGCACATCAATTACTATAATTCATCACATCAACAAGAGCAAAGATAAGAACCACATGGTTATCTCTATAGATGCATAAAAGGCATTTGACAAGATCCAACATCCCTTATGATGAAGGCTCTGGGAAAATTAGGAATCCATGGAACATTCCTCAATGCAATAAAGAGTGTATATGACAAACCTACAGCTGGCATTGTACTCAATGGTGAAAACTAAAGTCATTTCCTCTAAACTCTTGAAGGAGACAAATATGTTCACTATCTCCACTTCTCTTCAATTTACTATTAGAATGCCTAGCTACAGCAATAAGACAAGATGCAAACATAAAGGGGATCCAAACAGGGAAAGATGAAATAAAACTCTCCCTCTTTGCAGATGACGTGCTCTTCTATTTAAAGGGTCCCACGGATTCTACTCCCAAAGTACTTGAGCTGATTTGAAACTTTGACAATTTTAAAATTAACCCTCAAAAAATCAATGGCTTTTCAGTATGCCTACAATGAGAAGAGCACGGCTGAAATCAGGAAAGCAACCCCTTTTGTAATAGCCCCACAAAAAATAAGATATCTAGGAATTAACCAAAGAAGTGAAGGACCTCTATGATGAAAACTTTAAAAACCTGGAAAAGGTAATCAAAATAGAACTTAGAAAGTGGAAAAACCTCCCTACCTCCTGGATTCGAATGATCAATATCATGAAAATGGTAGTATTTCCAAAGGTATTTACAAATTCAATGTGATGCCTATAATATTCCAAACTCACTCTTCAATGAAATAGAAGAAACCCCAAAATTTATATGAATCAATAAAAGACCTGAATAGCAAAAATGATCCTTATCAGAAAGAACAATGCTGGAGGAATCTCAATACCAATTTTCAAAATAATTTACAAAGCCACAGTAATCAAAATAGCTTTGTCCTGGCACAAGAAGAGACTTGAAATACAATGGAATAGAATTGAAAACCCAGAAATGAACCCACAGACCTATGACCACCTAATCTTCAATTAAGGAACTAAAGAATAGAATGGAAGAAAGGTAGCCTCTTCACTAAATGATTCTGGCAAAATTGGTTAATCACTTGTAGAAAACTAAAGCTAGATCCTTATATATTCCCCTGCACCAGAATCAACTCCAAATGGATCAAAGGCCTTGGAGTCAAAGCAAACACTGAAAACATTATAGGACGGAATAGGAGAAACCCTCTGTCTCCTTGGCACAGGAAAAAATTTTATTTAAAAGAGACCCAGAAACACAACAAATGAAAGAATCATTGGACAAATGGAAGTGCATGAAATTGCAAAGCTTCAGCATGGCAAAGGACATAGCTAGCAAGATAAATAAAAAGCCCACGAATTGGGAGAAAATCTTCACTAGCCATACAACAGACAAGGGTCTCATATCTAAAATATACCTGAAAATAAAAAAATTAAATCCCCCACAACAAATCCTCAAAGAAACAACTACCCAATTAGTAAGTAGGCTAAAGACTTACAGAGAAACTTCTCTGAAGAGGAAAGAAGGATGGCCAATAGATACATGAAGAAATGCTCAACCACCCTAGCCATAAAAGAAATGCAAATCAAAACAACATTGAGATACCACCTCACCTCACTCAGAATGGCTATAATCAAGAACTCTAATAACAACAGAATGCTGGAGGGATGTGTACAGAAGAGAACCTTACTTCATTGTTGGTAGGAGTGTAAACTTGTTCAACCCCTTTGGAAGGTAGTATGGAGGTTCCTCAAAAGACTCCACATAGAGCTCCCCTATGACCCAGCAATCCCGATTTTGGGCATTTACCCAAATAATCACAAACAAGACCATAGTAAAGCTATCAGCAAACTATGTTTATTGTAGGATTATTTACCATAGCTAAAATACGGAACCTACCTAGATGCCCCTCAGTAGATGAATAGATCAAGAATATGTGGTATATATACACAAAGGAATTCTATGCCTCCATCAAAAGGAATGGCATTGCTCCATTTGTTAGGAAATGGAAAGGCTTGGAAAAAATTATATCAAGTTGAGTAAGCCATGCCCAAAGAAACATAGGTCCTATGGTTTCCCTTATTTTCAATTATTAGTATATGTCTGAGACAAGCAGAAACGGTCAGATAAGTTGA